>NW_027311894.1:1275000-1317500 GCF_040954645.1 Diabrotica undecimpunctata | reverse complement strand
GAAGAGTGTGTGCGTGTGCGTGTGCGTGTGTGTGTGCGTGTGTGTGTGTCCGTTTGGCTTGCAGAGATAAGAACACGGCCGTGGCAAGAAGTCCCTGCCTGTCGTAAGAGGCGACTAATGAATAGGAGTCGAGAGGTGAAGAGCGTATGTGTCTTTGTGTGTGTGCGTGTGTTTTTGCGTGTGTGAGTATGTGTGTGTATTTGTGTGTGTGTGTCAGTTTGGCTTGCAGAGATAAGAATACGGCCGAGGCAAGAAGGCCCTGAATGTCGTAAGAGGCGACTTATGGGTAGGAGTCGACAGGTTAAGAGTGTATGTGTGTGTGTGTGTGTGTGTGTGTCCGTTCGGCTTGCAGAGATAAGAACACGGCCGAGGCAAGAAGACCCTGCCTGTCGTGAGAGACGACTAATAGGTAGGAGTCGAGAGGTGAAGAATGTATGTGTGTGCGTATGTGCGTGTTTGTGTGTGTGAGTGTATGTGTGTGTGCGTGTGTGCGTGTGTGTGTGCGTGTGTGTGTGAGTGTGTGTGTATGTGTGTGTCCGTTCGGCTTGCAGAGATAAGAACACGGCCGTGGCAAGAAGTCCCTGCCTGTCGTAAGAGGAGAATAATGGGTAGGAGTCGAGAGGTGAAGAGTGTGTGCGTGTGAGTGTGCGTGTTCGTGTGTGTGTGCGTGTGTGTGTGTGTCCTTTCGGCTTGCAGATATAAGAACACGGCCGTGGCAAGAAGTCCCTGCCTGTCGTAAGAGGAGAATAATGGGTAGGAGTCGAGAGGTGAAGAGTGTATGTGTGTGTGCGTATGTGCGTGTTTGTGTGTGTGAGTGTGTGTGTATGTGTGTGTCCGTTCGGCTTGCAGAGATAAGAACACGGCTGTGGCAAGAAGTCCCTGCCTGTCGTAAGAGGAGAATAATGGGTAGGAGTCGAGAGGTGAAGAGTGTGTGCGTGTGAGTGTGCGTGTGTGCGTGTGTGTGTGCGTGTGTGAGTGTGTGTGTATGTGTGTGTTCGTCTGGCTTGCAGAGGTAAGAATACGGCCAAGGCAAGAAGACCCTGCCAGTTGTAAGGGGCGACTAATAGGTAGGAGTCGAGAGGTGAAGAGTGTATGTGTGTGTCTGCGTGTGTGCGTGTGTTTGTGCGTGTGTGAGTATGTGTGTGTCCGTTCGGCTTGCAGAGATAAGAATACGTCCGTGGCAAGAAGGCCCTGCCTGTCTTAAGAGGCGACTAATGGATAGGAGTCGAGAGGTGGAAAGTGTGTGCGTGTGCCTGTGCTTGTGCGTGTGCGTGTGTGCGTGTGTGCCTGTGTGCGTGTGTTTGTGTGTGCGTGTGTGTGTGTCTGTTCGGCTTTCAGAGATAAGAACACGGCCGTGGCAAGAAGCCCCTACCTGTCGTAAGAGGAGAATAATGGGTAGGAGTCGAGAGGTGAATAGTGTATGTGTGTGTGTGTGTGCGTGTGTAAGTGTGTGTGTGTGTGAGTGTGTGTGTGTCCGTTCGGCTCGCAGAGATCAGAATACGTCCGTGACAAGAAGGCCTTGCCTGTCTTAAGAGGCGACTAATGGATAGGAGTCGAAAGGTGGAGAGTGTGTGCTTGTGCGTGTGCGTGTGCGTGTGTGCGTTCGGCTTGCTGAGATAAGAACACGACCGTGGCAAGAAGACCCTGCCTTTCGAAAGAGACGAATAATGGGTAGGAGTCGAGAGGTTAAGAGTGTATATGTGTGTGTGCGCGTGTGTGCGTGCGTGTGTTCTTGTATTTGTGTGTGTGAGTGTGTGTGTGTCCGGTCGGCTCGCAGAGATAAGAACATGGCCGTGGCAGGAAGGCCCTGCCTGTCGTAAGAGGCGACTAATGGGTAGGAGTCGAGAGGTGAAGAGTGTATGTGTGTGTGCGTGTGTGCGTGTGTGTGTGCGTGTGTGAGTATGTGTGTGTGTCCGGTCGGCTCGCAGAGATGAGAACACGGCCGTGGCAAGAAGGCCCTGCCTGCCGTAAGAGGCGACTAATGGGTAGGAGTCGAGAGGTGAAGAGTGTATGTGTGTGTGCCTGTGTGCGTGTATTTGTGTGTGCGTGTGTGTGTGCGTGTGTGTGTGTGTCCGTTCGGCTTGCAGAGATAAGAACACGGTTGAGGCAAAAAGGCCCTGCCTGTCGTAAGAGGCGACTAATAGGTAGGAGTCGAGAGGTTAAGAATATATGTGTGTGTGCGTGTGTGCGTGTGTGTGTGTGTGTGTGTGTGTGTGTATGTGTGTGTGCGTGTGTGCGTGCGTGTGTGCGTGTGCGTGTGCGCGTGTGCGTGCGTGTGTGCGTGTGTGTGTGTGTTTGTGAGTGTGTGTGTGTGTATGTGTATGTGTGTGTGTATGTCCCTTCGGCTCGCAGAGATAAGAATACGGCGGTGGCAAGAAGGCCCTGCCTGTCGTAAGGGGCGAGTAATAGGTAAGAGTCGAGAGGTGAATAGTGTAGGTGTCTGTGTGTGTGTGAGTGTGTATGTGTGTCTGTATGCAAGAAGGCCATGCCTGTCGTAAGAGGCAACTAATGGGTAGGAGTCGAGAGGTGAAGAGTGTATGTGTGCTTGTGTGTGTGTGTTCGTGTGTGCGTGTGTGTGTGTGTGAGCATGTGTGTGTGTATATGTGTAAGTGTGTGTGTTGGTCCCTTCTGCTCGAAGAGATAAGAATACGGCCGTGGCAAGAAGGCCATGCCTGCTGTAAGGAGCGACTAATGGGTAGGAGTCGAGAGGTAAAGAGTGAACGTGTGTGTGTGCGTGTGTTCGTGTGTGAGTGTGTTTGTGTGTGCGTGTGTGTGTGTGTGTGTGTTCGTGTGAACGTGTGTGTGTGTGCGAGTGTATGTATGTGTGTCCGTTCGGCTTGCAGAGATAAGAATACGTCCGTGGCAAGAAGGCCCTGCCTGTCTTAAGAGGCGACTAATGGATAGGAGTCGAGAGGTGGAGAGTGTGTGCGTGTGCGTGTGCGTGTGCGTGGGTGCGTGTGTGTGTGTGTGCGTGTGTGCGTGCGTGTGTGTGTGAGTGTGTGTGTGAGTGTGTGTGTCCATTCGGCACACAGAGATAAGAACTCGACTGTGGCAAGTAGTCCCTGCCTGTTGTAAGAGGCGACTAATGGGTAGGAGTCGAAAGGTGAAGAGTGTATGTGTGTGTGTGTGTGCTTGTGTGCGTGTGTTTGTGCGTGTGTGAGTGTGTGTGTGTGCGTGTGTGCGAACGTGCGTGTGTGTGTGTGTGTGTTTGTCCGCTCGGCTTCCAGAGATAAGAATACGGCCGTGGCAAGAAGGCCCTGCCTCTCTTAAGAGGCGACTAATGGATAGGAATCGAGAGGTGGAGAGTGTGTGCGTGTGTGCGTATGTGCGTGTGGGCCTGTGTGCGTGTGTTTGTGTGTGCGTGTGTGTGTGTCCGTTCGGCTTGCAGAGATAAGAACACGGCCGTGGCAAGAAGTGCCTGCCTGTCGTAAGAGGAGAATAATGGGTAGAAGTCGAGAGGTGAATACTGTATGTGTGCTTGCGTGTGTGCGTGTGTGTGAGTGTGTGTGTGTGTCCGTTCGGCTCGCAGAGATAAGAACACGGCCGTGGCAAGAAGTCCCTGAATGTCGTAAGAGGCGACTAATGGATAGGAGTCGAGAGGTGGAGACTGTGTGCGTGTACGTGTGCGTGTGCGTGTGTGCGTGTGTGCCTGTGTGCGTGTTTTTGTGTGTGCGTGTGTGTGTGTGTGTGTGTCCGTTCGGCTTGCAGAGATAAGAACACGCCCGTGGCAAGAAGTCCCTGCCTGTCGAAAGAGGAGAATTATGGGTAGGAGTCGAGAGGTGAAGAGTATGTGTGTGCGTGTGTGCGTGCGTGTTTAAGTGTGTGTGTATGTGAGTGTGTGAATGTGTGTGAGTGTGTGTGTGTGCAGTCGGCTCGCAGAGATAAGAACACAGCCGTGGCAAGAAGGCCCTGCCTGTCGTAAGAGGCGAGTAATAAGTAGGATTCGAGAGGTGAAGAGTGTATGTGTGTGTGTGCGTGTGTGCGTGTGTGTGTGCGTGTGTGAGTATGTGTGTGTGTTAGTTCGGCTTGCAGAAATAAGAACACGACCGAGGCAAGAAGGCCCTGCCCATCGTAAGAGGCGCCTAATAGGTAGGAGTCGAGAGGTGAAGAGTGTATGTGTGTGCGCGTGTGTGCGTGTGTGTGCGTGTGTGAGTAGGTGTGTGTGTCCGTTCGGCTTGCAGTGATAAGAACACGGCCAAGGCAAGAAGGCCCTGCCTGTCGTAAGAGGCGACTAATAGGTAGGAGTCGAGAGGTGAAGAATGTATGTGTGTGTGCGTGTGTGCGTGTTTGTGTGTCTGTGAGTGTATGTGTGTGTGCGTGTGTGCGTGCGTGTGTGTGTGTGTGTTTGTGAGTGTGTGTGTGTGTATGTGTGTGTCCCTTCGGCTCGCAGAGATAAGTAAACAGCCGTGGCAAGAAGGCGATGCAAATCGTACGGGGCGACTAATGGGTAGGAGTCGAGAGGTGAAGAGTGGGCGACTAATAAGTAGGAGGCGAGTGGTGAAAAGTGTATGTGCGTGTGTGCGTGTGTGCGTGTGTGTGTGCGTGTGTAAGTATGTGTGTGTGTTAGTTCGGCTTGCAGAGATAAGAACACGACTGAGGCAAGAAGGCCCTGCCTATCGTAAGAGGCGACTAATAGGTAGGAGTCGAGAGGTAAAGAATGTATGTGTGTGTGCGTGTGTGCGTGTTTGTGTGTGTGTGAGTGTATGTGTGTGTGCGTGTGTGTGGCGTGTGTGCGTGCGTGTCTGTGTGAGTGTGTGTGTGTGTCCGGTCGGCTCGCTGAAATGAGAACACGGCCGTGGCAAGAAGGCACTGCCTGTCGTAAGAGGCGACTAATGGGTAGGAGTAGAGAGGTAAAGAGTGTATTTGTGTGTGTGTGCGTGTGTGCGTGTGTGCGTGTGTGTGTGAGTGTGTGTGTGTCCGTTCGGCTCGCAGAGATAAGAACACGGCTGTGGCAAGAAGTCAATGCCTGTCGTAAGAGGCGACTAATGAATAGGAGTCGAGAGGTGAAGAGTGTATGTGTCTGTGTGTGTGCGTGTGTTTGTGCGTGTGTGAGTGTGTGTCTGTATGTGTGTGTGTGTGTGTCCGTTTGGCTTGCAGAGATAAGAATACGGCCGAGGCAAGAAGGCCCTGCCTGTCTTAAGAGGCGACTAATGGATAGGAGTCGAGAGGTGGAGAGTGTGTGCGTGTGCGTGTACGTGTGCGTGTGTGCGTGTGTGCCTGTGTGCGTGTGTTTGTCTGTGCGTGTGTGTGTGTGTCCGTTCGACTCGCAGAGATAAGAATACGTCCGTGGCAAGAAGGCCCTGCCTGTCTTAAGAGGCGACTAATGGATAGGAATCGAGAGGTGGAGAGTGTGTGCGTGTGTGCGTGTGTGCCTGTGTGCGTGTTTTTGTGTGTGCGTGTGTGTGTGTGTCCGTTCGGCTTGCAGAGATAAGAACACGGCCGTGGCAAGAAGTCCCTGCCTGTCGTAAGAGGAGAATAATGGGTAGAAGTCGAGAGGTGAATAGTGTATGTGTGCTTGCGTGTGTGTGTTTGTGTGTGAGTGTGTGTGTGTGTCCGTTCGGCTCGCAGAGATATGAATGCGTTCGTGGCAAGAAGGCCCTGCCTGTCTTAAGAGGCGACTAATGGATGGGAGTCGAGAGGTGTAGAGTGTGTGCGTGTGCGTGAGCGTTTGCGTGTGTGCGTTTGTGCCTGTGTGCGTGTGTTTGTGTGTGCGTGTATGTGTGTGTCTGATCGGCTCGCTGAAATGAGAACACGGCCGTGGCAAGAAGGCCCTGCCTGTCGTAAGAGGCGACTAATGGGTAGGAGTCGAGAGGTGAAGAGGGTATGTGAGTGTGTGCGTGTGTGGGTGTGTGTGTGTTTGTGCGTGTGTAAGTGTGTGTGTATGTATGTGTGTGTCCATTCGGCTCGCAGAGATTAGAATACGGCCAAGGCAAGAAGGCCATGCCTGTCGTAAGAGGCGACTAATGGGTAGGAGTCGAGAGGTGAAGAGTGTATTTGTGTGTGTGTGTGTGTGTGCGTGTGTGTGCGTGTGTGCGTGCGTGTGTGTGTGAGTGTGTGTGTGTCCGTTCGGCTTGCAGAGATAAGAATACGTCCGAGGCAAGAAGGCCCTGCCTCTTGTAAGGGGCGACTAATAGGTAGGAGTCGAGAGGTGAATAGTGTATGTGTATGTGTGTGTGCGTGTGTGGGTGTGTGTGTTTGTACGTGTGTAAATGTGTGTGTGTATGTATGTGTCCATTCGGTTCGCAGAGATTAGAATACGGCCGAGGCAAGAAGGCTATGCCTGTCGTAAGAGGCGACTAATGGGTAGGAGTCGAGAGGTGAAAAGTGTATTTGTGTGTGTGCGTGTGTGTGCATGTGTGCGTGCTTGTGTGTGTGAGTGTGTGTGTGTCCGTTCGGCTTGCAGAGATAAGAATACGGCCGAGGCAAGAAGGCCCTGCCTGTCTTAAGAGGTGACTAATGGATAGGAGTCGAGAGGTTGAGAGTGTGTGCGTGTGCGTGTGCGTGTGCGTGTGTGCGTGTGTGTGTGCGTGTGAGCGTGCGTGTGTGTTTGAGTGTGTGTGTATGTCCGTTCGGCTCGCAGAGATAAGAACATGGCCGTAGCAAGAAGGCCCTGCCTGTCGTAAGAGGCGACTAATGGGTAGGAGTCGAGAGGTAAAGAGTGTATGTGTGTGTGCGTGTGTGCGTGTGTGTGTGCGTGTGTGAGCGTGTGTGTATGTATGTGTGTCCGTTCGGCTTGCAGAGATAAGAATACGGCCGAGGCAAGAAGGCCCTGCCTGTCTTAAGAGGTGACTAATGGATAGGAGTCGAGAGGTGGAGAGTGTGTGCGTGTGCGTGTGCGTGTGTGCATGTGTGTGTGCGTGTGAGCGTGCGTGTGTGTATGAGTGTGTGTGTATGTCCGTTCGGCTCTCAGAGATAAGAACATGGCCGTGGCAAGAAGGCCCTGCCTGTCGTAAAGGGCGACTAATGGGTAGGAGTCGAGAGGTGAAGAGTGTATGTGTGTGTGTACGTGTGTGCGTGTGTGTGTGCGTGTGTGAGTATGTGTGTGTGTCCGTTCGGCTTGCAGAGATAAGAATACGTTTGTGGCAAGAAGTCCCTGAATGTCGTAAGAGGCGACTAATGGGTAGGAGTCGAGAGGTTAAGAGTGTATGTGTGTGTGTGTGTGAGTGTGTGTGTGTTCGTTCGGCTTGCAGAGATAAGAACACGGCCGAGGCAAGAAGACCCTGCTTGTCGTGAGAGACGACTAATAGGTAGGAGTCGAGAGGTGAAGAATGTATGTGTGTGTGCGTATGTGCGTGTTTGTGTGTGTGAGTGTATGTGTGTGTGCGTGTGTGCGTGCGTGTGTGAGTGTGTGTGTGAGTGTGTGTGTGTATGTGTGTGTCCGTTGGGCTTGCAGAGATAAGAACACGGCCGTGGCAAGAAGTTCCTGCCTGTCGTAAGAGGAGAATAATGGGTAGGAGTCGAGAGGTGAAGAGTGTGTGCGTGTGCGTGTGCGTGTGTGTGTGTGCGTGTGTGTGTGTCCGTTTGGCTTGCAGAGATAAGAACACGGCCGTGGCAAGAAGTCCCTGCCTGTCGTAAGAGGCGACTAATGAATAGGAGTCGAGAGGTGAAGAGCGTATGTGTCTTTGTGTGTGTGCGTGTGTTTTTGCGTGTGTGAGTATGTGTGTGTATTTGTGTGTGTGTGTCAGTTTGGCTTGCAGAGATAAGAATACGGCCGAGGCAAGAAGGCCCTGAATGTCGTAAGAGGCAACTTATGGGTAGGAGTCGAGAGGTTAAGAGTGTATGTGTGTGTGTGTGTGTGTGTGAGTGTGTGTGTGTCCGTTCGGCTTGCAGAGATAGGAACACGGCCGAGGCAAGAAGACCCTGCCTGTCGTGAGAGACGACTAATAGGTAGGAGTCGAGAGGTGAAGAATGTATGTGTGTGTGCGTATTTGCGTGTTTGTGTGTGTGAGTGTATGAGTGTGTGCGTGTGTGCGTGCGTGTGTGCGTGTGTGTGTGAGTGTGTGTGTATGTGTGTGTCCGTTCGGCTTGCAGAGATAAGAACACGGCCGTGGCAAGAAGTCCCTGCCTGTCGTAAGAGGAGAATAATGGGTAGGAGTCGAGAGGTGAAGAGTGTGTGCGTGTGAGTGTGCGTGTTCGTGTGTGTGTGCGTGTGTGTGTGTGTCCGTTCGGCTTGCAGATATAAGAACACGGCCGTGGCAAGAAGTCCCTGCCTGTCGTAAGAGGAGAATAATGGGTAGGAGTCGAGAGGTGAAGTGTGTATGTGTGTGTGTGCGTGTGTGCGTACGTGTGTGAGTGTATGTGTGTGTGTGTGTGAGTGTGTGTGTGTCCGTTCGGCTTGCAGAGATAAGAACACGGCCGTGGCAAGAAGTCCCTGCCTGTCGTAAGAGGCGACTAATGGATAGGAGTCGAGAGGTGGAGAGTGTGTGCGTGTGCGTGTACGTGTGCGTGTGTGCGTGTGTGCCTGTGTGCATGTGTTTGTCTGTGCGTGTGTGTGTGTGTCCGTTCGACTCGCAGAGATAAGAATACGTCCGTGGCAAGAAGGCCCTGCCTGTCTTAAGAGGCGACTAATGGATAGGAATCGAGAGGTGGAGAGTGTGTGCGTGTGTGCGTGTATGCGTGTGTGCGTGTGTGCCTGTGTGCGTGTTTTTGTGTGTGCGTGTGTGTGTGTGTGTCCGTTCGCTTGCAGAGATAAGAACACGGCCGTGGCAAGAAGTCCCTGCCTGTCGTAAGAGGAGAATAATGGGTAGAAGTCGAGAGGTGAATAGTGTATGTGTGCTTGCGTGTGTGTGTTTGTGTGTGAGTGTGTGTGTGTGTCCGTTCGGCTCGCAGAGATAAGAATGCGTTCGTGGAAAGAAGGCCCTGCCTGTCTTAAGAGGCGACTAATGGATGGGAGTCGAGAGGTGTAGAGTGTGTGCGTGTGCGTGAGCGTTTGCGTGTGTGCGTTTGTGCCTGTGTGCGTGTGTTTGTGTGTGCGTGTATGTGTGTGTCCGGTCGGCTCGCTGAAATGAGAACACGGCCGTGGCAAGAAGGCCCTGCCTGTCGTAAGAGACGACTAATGGGTAGGAGTCGAGAGGTGAAGAGGGTATGTGAGTGTGTGCGTGTGTGGGTGTGTGTGTGTGTTTGTGCGTGTGTAAGTGTGTGTGTGTATGTATGTGTGTGTCCATTCGGCTCGCAGAGATTAGAATACGGCCAAGGCAAGAAGGCCATGCCTGTCGTAAGAGGCGACTAATGGGTAGGAGTCGAGAGGTGAAGAGTGTATTTGTGTGTGTGTGTGTGTGTGCGTGTGTGTGCGTGTGTGCGTGCGTGTGTGTGTGAGTGTGTGTGTGTCCGTTCGGCTTGCAGAGATAAGAATACGTCCGAGGCAAGAAGGCCCTGCCTGTCTTAAGAGGCGACTAATGGATAGGAGTCGAGAGGTGGAGAGTGTGTGCGTGTGCGTGTACGTGTGCGTGTGTGCGTGTGTGCCTGTGTGCGTGTGTTTGTCTGTGCGTGTGTGTGTGTGTCCGTTCGACTCGCAGAGATAAGAATACGTCCGTGGCAAGAAGGCCCTGCCTGTCTTAAGAGGCGACTAATGGATAGGAATCGAGAGGTGGAGAGTGTGTGCGTGTGTGCGTGTGTGCGTGTGTGCCTGTGTGCGTGTTTTTGTGTGTGCGTGTGTGTGTGTGTCCGTTCGGCTTGCAGAGATAAGAACACGGCCGTGGCAAGAAGTCCCTGCCTGTCGTAAGAGGAGAATAATGGGTAGAAGTCGAGAGGTGAATAGTGTATGTGTGCTTGCGTGTGTGTGTTTGTGTGTGAGTGTGTGTGTGTGTGTCCGTTCGGCTCGCAGAGATATGAATGCGTTCGTGGCAAGAAGGCCCTGCCTGTCTTAAGAGGCGACTAATGGATGGGAGTCGAGAGGTGTAGAGTGTGTGCGTGTGCGTGTGCGTGTGCGTGTGTGCGTTTGTGCGTGTGTGCCTGTGTGCGTGTATTTGTGTGTGCGTGTGTGTATGTCCGTTCGGCTTGCAGAGATAAGAACACGGCCGTGGCAAGAAGTCCCAGCCTGTCGTAAGAGGAGAATAATGGGTAGAAGTCGAGAGGTGAATGGTATATGTGTGCTTGCGTCTGTGTGTGTGTGAGTGTGTGTGTGTGTCCGTTCGGCTCGCAGAGATAAGAATGCGTTCGTGGCAAGAAGGCCCTGCCTGTCTTAAGAGGCGACTAATGGATAGGAATCGAGAGGTGGAGAGTGTGTGCGTGTACGTGTGCGTGCGTGTTTAAGTGTGTGTGTATGTAAGTGTGTGAGTGTGTGTGTGTCCGGTCGGCTCGCAGAGATAAGAACATGGCCGTGGCAGGAAGGCCCTGCCTGTCGTAAGAGGCGACTAATGGGTAGGAGTCGAGAGGTGAAGAGTGTATGTGTGTGTGTGCGTGTGTGCGTGTGTGTGTGCGTGTGTGAGTGTGTGTGTATGTGTGTGTGTCCGTCTGGCTTGCAGAGGTAAGAATACGGCCAAGGCAAGAAGACCCTACCAGTTGTAAGGGGCGACTAATAGGTAGGAGTCGAAAGGTGAAGAGTGTATGTGTGTGTGTGCGTGTGTGCGTGTGTGTGTGCGTGTGTGAGTATGTGTGTGTGTCCGTTCGGCTTGCAGAGATAAGAATACGTCCGTGGCAAGAAGTCCCTGAATGTCGTAAGAGGCGACTAATGGGTAGGAGTCGAGAGGTTAAGAGTGTATGTGTGTGTGTGTGTGTGAGTATGTGTGTGTCCGTTCGGCTTGCAGAGATAAGAACACGGCCGAGGCAAGAAGACTCTGCCTGTCGTAATAGGAGAATATTGGGTAGGAGTCGAGAGGTGAAGAGTGTATGTGTGTGTGTGCGTGTGTGCGTACGTGTGTGAGTGTGTGTGTGAATGTGTGTGTGTGTGTGTCAGTGTGTGTGTGTCCGTTCGGCTCGCAGAGATTAGAATACGGCCGAGGAAATAAGTCCATGCCTGTCGTAAGATGCGACTAATGGGTAGGAGTCGAGAGGTGAAGAGTGTATTTGTGTGTGTGTGTGCGTGTGTGCGTGTGTGTGTGCGTGGGTGCGTGTGTGCGTGTGTGTGTGTGAGTGTGTGTGTGTATGTGTGTGTCCGTTCGGCTTGCAGAGATAAGAATACGTCCGTGGCAAGAAGTCCCTGAATGTCGTAAGATGCGACTAATGGGTAGGAGTCGAGAGGTTAAGAGTGTATGTGTGTGTGTGTGTGTGAGTGTGTGTGTGTCCGTTCGGCTTGCAGAGATAAGAACACGGCCGAGGCAAGAAGACCCTGCCTGTCGTGAGAGACGACTAATAGGTAGGAGTCGAGAGGTGAAGAATGTATATGTGTGTGCGTATTTGCGTGTTTGTGTGTGTGAGTGTATGTGTGTGTGCGTGTGTGCGTGTGTGTGTGAGTGTGTGTGTATGTGTGTGTCCGTTCGGCTTGCAGAGATAAGAACACGGCCGTGGCAAGAATTCCCTGAATGTCGTAAGAGGAGAATAATGGGTAGGAGTCGAGAGGTGAAGAGTGTGTGCGTGTGCGTGTGCGTGTGCGTGTGTGTGTGTGTCCGTTCGGCTTGCAGAGATAAGAACACGGCCGTGGCAAGAAGTCCCTGCCTGTCGTAAGAGGAGAATAATGGGTAGGAGTCGAGAGGTGAAGAGTGTATGTGTGTGTGTGTGCGTGTGTGCGTACGTGTGTGAGTGTGTGTGTGAATGTGTGTGTGTGTCAGTGTGTGTGTGTCCGGTCGGCTCGCAGAGATAATAACACGGCCGTGGCAAGAAGTCACTGCCTGTCGTAATAGGAGAATAATGGGTAGGAGTCGAGAGGTGAAGAGTGTATGTGTCTTTGTGTGTGTGCGTGTGTTTTTGCGTGTGTAAGTATGTGTGTGTATTTGTGTGTGTGTGTCCGTTTGGCTTGCAGAGATAAGAATACGGCCGAGGCAAGAAGGCCCTGCCTGTCGTAATAGGAGAATAATGGGTAGGAGTCGAGAGGTGAAGAGTGTATGTGTGTGTGTGCGTGTGTGCGTACGTGTGTGAGTGTGTGTGTGAATGTGAGTATGTGTCAGTGTGTGTGTGTGTCCGTTCGGCTCGCAGAGATTGGAATACGGCCGAGGCAATAAGTCCATGCCTGTCGTAAGATGCGACTAATGAATAGGAGTCGAGAGGTGAAGAGTGTATGTGTCTTTGTGTGTGTGCGTGTATTTGTGCGTGTGTGAGTATATGTCTGTATTTGTGTGTGTGTCCGTTTGGCTTGCAGATATAAGAATACGGCCGAGGCAAGAAGGCCCTCTCTCTTGTAAGGGGCGACTAATAGGTAGGAGTCGAAAGGTGAATAGTGTATGTGTGTGTGTGTGTGTGTGCGTGTGTGGGTATGTGTGTGTTTGTGCGTGTGTAAGTGTGTGTGTGTGTATGTATGTGTGTGTCCATTCGGCTCGCAGAGATTAGAATACGGCCGAGGCAAGAAGGTCATGCCCGTCTTAAGAGGCGACTAATGGATAGGAGTCGAAAGGTGGAGAGTGTATATGTGTGTGTGCGCGTGTGTGCGTGCGTGTATGTGCGTGTTCTTGTATGTGTGTGTGTGAGTGGGTGTGTGTCCGGTCGGCTCGCAGAGATAAAAACATGGCCGTGGCAGGAAGGCCCTGCCTATCGTAAGAGGCGACTAATGGGTAGGAGTCGAGGGTGAAGAGTGTATGTGTGTGTGTGCGTGTGTGCGTGTGCCTGTGTGCGTTCGTCTTGCAGAGATAAGAACACGACCGTGGCAAGAAGTCCCTGCCTTTCGAAAGAGAAGAATAATGGGTAGGAGTCGAGAGGTGAAGAGTGTATATGTGTGTGTGCGCGTGTGTGCGTTCGTGTGTGTGTGTGTTCTTGTATGTGTGTGTGTGCGTGTGTGCGTGTGTGTGTGTATGTGTGTGTGTATCCCTTCGGCTCGCGGAGATAAGAATACGTCCGTGGCAAGAAGGCCATGCTTGCTGTAAGGAGCGACTAATCAGTAGGAGTCGAGAGGTGAAGCGTGTATGTGTGTATGTGTGCAAGTGTGTGTGTGTGTGTCCGTTCGGCTCGCAGAGATAGGTATACGTCCGTGGCAAGAAGGCCCTGCCTGTCTTAAGAGGAGACTAATGGATAGGAGTCGAGAGGTGGAGAGTGTGTGCGTGTGCGTGTGCGTGTGGGTGCGTGTGTAAGTGTGTGTGTATGTGTGTGTGTCTGTTTGGCTTGCAGAGATAAAAATACGGCAGAGGCAAGAAGGCCCTGCCTCTTGTAATGGGCGACTAATAAGTAGGAGTCGAGAGGTGAAGAGTGTATGTGTGTGTGTGTGCGTGTGTGCGTGTGTGTGTGCGTGTGTGAGTATGTGTGTGTATTAGTTCGGCTTGCAGAAATAAGAACACGACCGAGGCAAGCAGGCCCTGCCTATCGTAATAGGCGACTAATAGGTAGGAGTCGAGAGGTGAAGAGTGTATGTGTGTGTGTGCGTGTGTGCGTGTGTGTGTGAGTGTGTGAGTATGTGTGTGTGTCCGTTCGGCTTGCAGAGATAAGAACACCCCCAAGGCAAGAAGGCCCTGCCTGTCGTGAGAGGCGACAAATAGGTAGGATTAGAGAGGTGAAGAATGTATGTGTGTGTGCGTGTGTGCGTGCGTATGTGCGTGTGTGTGTGTGAGTGTGTGTGTGTATGTGTGTGTGTGTGTGTCCCTTCGCTCGCAGAGATAAGAAAAAAGCGGTGGCAAGTAGGCCATGCCTGTCGTAAGAGGCGACTAATGGATAGGAGTCGAGAGGTGGAGAGTGTGTGCGTGTGCGTGTGCGTGTGCGTGTGCGTGTACGTGTGTGTGTGTGTGTGCGTGTGTGTGTGTGTCCGTTTGGCTTGCAGAGATAAAAACACGGCCGTGGCAAGAAGGCCCTGCCTATCGTAAGAGGCGACTAATAGGTAGGAGTCGAGAGGTGAAGAGTGTATGTGTGTGTGTGCGTGTGTGTGCGTGTGAGCGTGCGTGTGTGTGTGAGTGTGTGTGTGTCCGTTCGGCTTGCAGAGATAAGAATACGGCCGAGGCAAGAAGGCCCTGCCTGTCGTAAGTGGCGACTAATTGGTAGGAGTCGAGAGGTGAAGAGTGTATATGTGTGTGTGCGTGAGTGCGTGTGTGTGCGTGTGTGCGTGCGTGTGTGTGTGAGTGTGTGCGTCCGTTCGGCTTGCAGAGATAAGAATACGGCCGAGGCAAGAAGGCCCTGCCTGTCGTAAGTGGCGACTAATGGGTAGGAGTCGAGAGGTGAAGAGTTTATTTGTGTGTGTGTGTGCGTGTGTGTGCGTGTGTGCGTGCGTGTGTGTGTGAGTGTGTGTGTGTCCGTTCGGCTTGCAGAGATAAGAATACGGCCGCGGCAAGAAGGCCCTGCCTGTCGTAAGTGGCGACTAATTGGTAGGAGTCGAGAGGTGAAGAGAGTATGTGTGTGTGCGTGTGTGCGTGTGTGTGCGTGTGTAAGTGTATGTGTATGTGTGTGTGTCTGTTTGGCTTGCAGAGATAAGAATACGGCCGAGGAAAGAAGGCCATGCCTGTCGTGAGAGGCGACTAATAGGTAGGATTAGAGAGGTGAAGAATGTATGTGTGTGCGTATGTGCGTGTTTGTGTGTGTGTGAGTGTATGTGTGTGTGCGTGTGTGCGTGCGTGTGTGCATGTGTGTGTGAGTGTGTGTGTGTATGTGTGTGTGTGTGTCCCTTCGCTCGCAGAGATAAGAAAAAAGCGGTGGCAAGAAGGCCATGCCTGTCGTAAGAGGCGACTAATGGATAGGAGTCGAGAGGTGGAGAGTGTGTGCGTGTGCAGGTGCGTGTGCTCGTGTGTGTGTGTGCGTGTGTGTGTGTCCGTTTGGCTTGTAGAGATAAGAATACGGCTGTGGCAAGAAGTCCCTGCCTGTCGTAAGAGGAGAATAATGGGTAGGAGTCGAGAGGTGAAGAGTGTATGTATGTGTGTGCGGTGTGCGTGCGTGTGTGAGTGTGTGTGTGTATGTGTGTGTGTCAGTGTGTGTGTGTGTGTCCGGTCGGCTCGCAGAGATGAGAACACGGCCGTGGCAAGAAGGCACTGCCTGTCGTTAAGAGGCGACTAATGGGTAGGAGTCGAGAGGTGAAGAGTGTATGTGTGTGTGCGTGTGTGCGTGCGTGTGTGCGTGTGTAAGTATGTGTGTGTGTGTCCGTTCGTCTTGCAGAAATAAGAACACGGCCGAGGCAAGAAGGCCCTGCCTGTCGTGAGAGGCGACTAATAGGTAGGATTAGAGAGGTGAAGAATGTATGTGTGTGTGCGTGTGTGCGTGCGTATGTGCGTGTGTGTGTGAGTGTGTGTGTATGTGTGTGTGTGTGTCTCCCTTCGCTCGCAGAGATAAGAAAAAAGCGGTGGCAAGAAGGCCATGCCTGTCGTAAGAGGCGACTAATGGATAGGAGTCAAGAGGTAGAGAGTGTGTGCGTGTGCGTGTGCGTGTGCGTGTGTGTGTGTGTTCGTGTGTGTGTGTGTGTCCGTTTGGCTTGCAGAGATAAAAACACGGCCGTGGCAAGAAGTCCCTGCCTGTCGTAAGAGGAGAATAATGGGTAGGAGTCGAGAGGTGAAGAGTGTATGTGTGTGTGCGTGTGTGCGTGCGTGTGTGAGTGTGTGTGTATGTGTGTGTGTCAGTGTGTGTGTGTGTCCGGTCGGCTCGCAGAGATGAGAACACGGCCGTGGCAAGAAGGCACTGCCTGTCGTTAAGAGGCAACTAATGGGTAGGAGTCGAGAGGTGAAGAGTGTATGTGTGTGTGTGTGCGTGTGTGCGTGTGTGTGCGTGTGTGTGTATATGTTTGTGTCTGTTTGGCTTGCAGAGATAAGAATACGGCCGAGGCAAAAAGGCCCTGCCTCTTGTAAGGGGCGACTAATAAGTAGGAGTCGAGAGGTGAAGAGTGTATGTGTGTATGCGTGTGTGCGTGTGTGCGTGTGTGAGTACGTGTGTTTGTTAGTTCGGCTTGCAGAGATAAGAGCACAACCGAGGCAAGAAGGCCCTGCCTATCGTAAGAGGCGACTAATAGGTAGGAGTCGAGAGGTGAAGAGTGTATGTGTGTGTGTGCGTGCGTGCGTGTGTGTGCGTGTGAGAGTGCGTGTGTGTGTGAGTGTGTGTGTGTCCGTTCGGCTTGCAGAGATAATAATACGGCCGAGGCAAGAAGGCCCTGCCCGTCGTAAGTGGCGACTAATTGGTAGCAGTCGAGAGGTGAAGAGTGTATGTGTGTGTGCGTGTGTGCGTGTGTGTGTGTGTGCGTGCGTGTGTGTGTGAGTGTGTGCGTCCGTTCGGCTTGCAGAGATAAGAATACGGCCGAGGCAAGAAGGCCCTGCCTGTCGTAAGTGGCGACTAATGGGTAGGAGTCGAGAGGTAAAGAGTGTATTTGTGTGTGTGTGTGTGTGTGTGTGCGTGTGTGTGCGTGTGTGCGTGCGTGTGTGTGTGAGTGTGTGTGTGTCTGTTCGGCTTGCAGAGATAAGAATACGGCCGCGGCAAGAAGGCCCTGCCTGTCGTGAGAGGCGACTAATAGGTAGGATTAGAGAGGTGAAGAATGTATGTGTGTGCGTATGTGCGTGTTTGTGTGTGTGTGAGTGTATGTGAGTGTGCGTGTGTGCGTGCTTGTGTGCATGTGTGTGTGAGTGTGTGTGTATGTGTGTGTGTAAGTGTGTGTGTATGTGTGTGTGTCTGTTTGGCTTGCAGAGATAAGAATACGGCCGAGGCAAGAAGGCCCTGCCTGTCGTGAGAGGCGACTAATAGGTAGGATTAGAGAGGTGAAGAATGTATGTGTGTGCGTATGTGCGTGTTTGTGTATGTGGGAGTGTATGTGTGTGTGCGTGTGTGCGTGCGTGTGTGCATGTGTGTGTGAGTGTGTGTGTGTGTATGTGTGTGTGTGTCCCTTCGCTCGCAGAGATAAGAAAAAAGCGGTGGCAAGAAGGCCATGCCTGTCGTAAGAGGCGACTAATGGATAGGAGTCGAGAGGTGGAGAGTGTGTGCGTGTGCGGGTGCGTGTGCGTGTGTGTGTGTGCGTGTGTGTGTGTCCGTTTGGCTTGCAGAGATAAGAACACGGCCGTGGCAAGAAGTCCCTGCCTGTCGTAAGAGGAGAATAATGGGTAGGAGTCGAGAGGTGAAGAGTGTATGTATGTGTGTGCGTGTGTGCGTGCGTGTGTGAGTGTGTGTGTATGTGTGTGTGTCAGTGTGTGTGTGTGTCCGGTCGGCTCGCAGAGATGAGAACACGGCCGTGGCAAGAAGGCACTGCCTGTCGTTAAGAGGCGACTAATGGGTAGGAGTCGAGAGGTGAAGAGTGTATGTGTGTGTGTGTGCGTGTGTGCGTGTGTGTGCGTGTGTGTGTGTATGTGTGTGTGTCTGTTTGGCTTGCAGAGATAAGAATACGGCCGAGGCAAGAAGGTCCTGCCTCTTGTAAGGGGCGACTAATAAGTAGGAGTCGAGAGGTGAAGAGTGTATGTGTGTATGCGTGTGTGCGTGTGTGAGTATGTGTGTGTGTTAGTTCGGCTTGCAGAGATAAGAGCACAACCGAGGCAAGAAGGCCCTGCCTATCGTAAGAGGCGACTAATAGGTAGGAGTCGAGAGGTGAAGAGTTTATGTGTGTGTGTGCGTGTGTGCGTGTGTGTGTGTGTGTGAGTGTGTGTGTGTCCGTTCGGCTTGCAGAGATAAGAATACGGCCGAGGCAAGAAGGCCCTGCCTGTCGTAAGTGGCGACTAATGGGTAGGAGTCGAGAGGTGAAGAGTGTATTTGTGTGTGTGTGTGTGTGCGTGTGTGTGCGTGTGTGCGTGCGTGTGTGTGTGTGAGTGTGTGTGTGTGTATTTGTGTGTGTGAGTGTGTGTGTGTCCAGTAGCCTCGCAGAGATAAGAACACGGCCGTGGCAAGAAGGCCCTGCCTGTCGTAAGAGGCGACTAATGGGTAGGAGTCGAGTGTAACGGGATTTAATTAAGCATCAGATTCAAGTAATCTTTTTAATAACGTGACACACATTTGCCAAAATATATTATTTGTTTTGAAAATATCGGTGTAACTGGAACGCGCTCTGACCTAGTGAAATTTGCAGTGTAATCAAAAGCTTATTAAATAATGTGTACAAACTAAACAAGTAAAAACAATAATATATCAACAAGCGCACGGGAGGTAAATAGCTGGAAATCACGGGATTAGTATTATTATCAATATAGTTAAGAATGAAGAATCAAGTGAACGGTCTAAGTTAGTCAACGTCAACTGAGTACTATTTAGTATTGTACTTGATTCTAATAAACTAAACTATGAGTATCTAGTGTTTTAAATAAATATACCACACGAGACCAAAATTGAAGCATTATTTATTACATGGCGATCCTGAAGTGGTAGAAACCAGGAATCTTCCAGAAATCTTCATCCAGAGAAGCTCAAGATGAGAGGAATATCATACTGGAAATTTAAATGGAAAAATGAAGTAAAGTATTCATCACCATAATGGATGATATATGGAAGGCATTGTACCAGTTTAAAAATAGAAAACGCATCAGCAGTTAAGAAAATTCCCGCCAAATTCCGGTCCAAACCCGCCAGGAGCCCCGCGACAGCAGCCCAGTTCATAATAATGGACAATAAATGGAAAAAATGGATAAATGGACAAAAGTGAAATAACAAAAACCATATATGAAATATATTATGTAAGTAAATTTTATTTTTTATCCCTTATATAAATTATGCAGTCTAACAGAAATTATTACTTAGTATTTGAATATAAGAATTTAACTAAGTCAAGTTCAGAATGTTGAGTACATAATTTTTTATTGATTTTAAAAGTACAGAAAATAATTTTCAAATTATCGCAAATAACTGTTTATATATCAAATTCTATTTTTTAATGAAAGAAATGTGCCATATAATTTTATTTACTAAAGGTATATTTTTAAAAATATTTATATTTGACCATGAAAATATACTGTGACTAAGTCGGAAAATATTAAATTACGACATGAATTTGCTTAAATGGCAAATTCTTCAATTAATATATACGAAGAAATCGGATATGACTTTATTTAACTATTTAGCTATAATAAATTAGGATATTTAGAATTATTGTTACATTTATAAGGAAGAAAAACGAATTTAAAAGAACTTTTAAAGACAATTGACCATGGCGTCAGAAAAATTTTCATTATGTTGGAACAATTTCCACGAAAATATGAGTTCAGGAATAAATTCATTATGGAAGAGTCAAGATTTTGTAGACGTAACGCTTTCAGCACAAGGAAAATGCATAAAAGCGCACAAAATGGTTCTTTCAGTTTATAGCCCATATTTTAAGGAAATTTTTATGTCAAATCCCTGTCAACATCCTATAGTAATTTTGACAAACGTGACTTACGAAGCACTAAGAGACTTGTTACAATTTATATACCATGGAGAAGTACAAATTAGACAAGAAAATTTAAATACCTTCATTGAAACGGCCGAATCATTGCAAATACAAGGACTCACTGGAGATAGAAAAGTTTTAAATGATAATAACATTATGGAAATTTCGGATAAAGAATATACTCAAAATGTAAAAGATTTTAAACCAGTTCCTCTACCTGTGACAAAGAAACAACAACCTATAAAGAAGGAAGAACATAGCGACACAGAGCAAGAAATAAGTATGGCTCTTACAACAAACGAATTTTTAAATATCGCAAGCAAGGTGTTACCCAGCGAGTTTGACGGAAAAGCAGGTAAACTGCAGTCATTTTTAGATGCACTAGAACTCCTTGAGAAAATAGCGATAGGACACGAGGAGACAGCGACAACATCAATAAAGACAAGATTAACGAATAAGGCCAGAAACGTTATAGCTACAGAGGACACAATCGCAAGAATAGCAGAGGTACTGAAGAGAGAACTGAGAGGCGACAGTCCAAAGACGGTAATAGCTAAATTGGCGAAGAAAAGACAAGGACATAAAGATGCAGAGGTCTATGCATCTGAAGTGGAAGAATTAGCGGAACAGCTAAAAGTTGCATACGTAGCGGAAGGAATGTCATTGGAACTAGCAAAAAAATACACAACGGAGGCAGTAGTAGCTGCAATGAAACGCAACGTCAACACAGAAAAAGCTAAATTCATTTTGGAAGCTTGTAACTTTTCAACCACACAAGAGATAATGTACAAATTTTTATCGATCGACGAGACAGAAGATAGCACACAAGGAAAAGTATTAAATTACAGGAACAAATACGATTTTGATATGAGAAAAGAAAGTAAGAATACAATATATGGATATTATAAAAATAAATTCGAAGAAAGAAAACAATATAGAAACAAAAATTATAGAAATATAAGGGAATATGAAAGACATAATACGAGGATATATCGTAATAGAAACAGAGCAGATTGGCAATCACAACGAAGAACAAAGAATAGTCAATGGACACAGGTGAGATGCCACAGAAATAGAGGCACAGCAAGATCATATTACGCACCACATGCGAATACGAATACAGTGAGAGGAGTAGATTTTTGACAGAAATGTAGGCAAACTGCATATGGTTCGACCTTAATGGTTGAAACCTACGTCGAGCAGGAGGCTGCTAAGAGGATAAGCTAAGGTGGTACTTGAATCCCAACCCGCTAATAGTCCTGCGGCTCCAGCACGACAATACAGTAACTACAGAATGGATTAAAATTGCGAAACGAATTTTGAATAATGATTTTTTTTAATAAAGTAAATGGAAAATTATTGAAAAGGAAGTTTGTCACAATGAAAGACGATTCCCTACGATTATTTTATTTATATGCAAGAGAAGAAAAGATGTTGAGTAAATTAAGTACGCACAAAGGCGAAAAATGATGAACAGATTATTTTGAAAAATAAATCTCAGTATTATTACATATTTGACGAAATTAATTTCGAGATTGAACTGAAAAATAGAAGAAACAGTTACAGTAATATAGAAACAAGAAGTTGAGAAGGAATTTACAGTAGAATTAATAGATAAACCAATTAAGGGTATGTTACCTATAGGAATCATAAATGTAAATAATCAAGAAATATAAATTAGAAGTTTTATTCCGAAGATACAAAAACAGGAAAAAAATTTTTTATATATTTTATATGGAAGAAACAAGACAAAGAGTAAAAAAGAATCAAACAACCATTAAGCACAGTAAAAATCATTAATATTTGAAGAAAAAGGCCCATAGAAAAAATGCAAAATATGCAGACGTTTTATTTAGGAAAAGACCCAGATGTACAAGCAAAAGTTAGTTTGTAAAAGACGAGAAACCAAACAATAAAAAAAAACCATACCTTTAATATTTTATTAACAAACACAGTATTCGTCATAAAAACATTACATAATGATATTAGGTTAATAGTATGATATTTGATACAGTTGGAATGTACGTAGTAAGCATGTCCATAAACTTGATATAACTGACCAGGTTAAATATTTTATTATTACGATCCGTATGTTTAAAATTTTATTCACGATGCAAGAAGAACTAACAAGTATGGAATTTTTTTGACAGAGAAGAAAAATCGATGAACAGATATATGTTCATGTTTTCTAAAAGAGGAAATCTTAGGACATAAGTTTTCGAATCTAATAAGCCCCGGTTATGGAATTCCCCGATTTATCGAAGAAAAACAAATTTATTTTAAGGATTTATGCTTCAGGAATAGCATTAGGAGACTTGTTGAGATTTTGGCTCACAAATGTGAGTGCAGAAGGTTATAAAGAAAATAATAATAATGAAATGAGAATAAGAAGAGATGAAAAATAAGAATCAACCAATTCTTAATGAAATACGAAGAGAAAAATAATAATTTTTTTTAAGGAAAGTATAAAAGCTTGTAAAGTACAAGATAAACATAATACAATCAACACATAATATAGTACAAGATAAGCAGATCAAGAAGAGTTATAATTAATGACTTCCACATGTTAGAGGAAGGATATGGAAAAATAAATAGGATATATTAAATACAGAAATATAAGTTAATACTATTTCTGGAACGAATTACGAAGAAATGTTGAGAAATATGTAAAATGTGAAGAGATGCGACGACTGCCAAAGGCATAAGCACTAAATCATAAACAAGGAACCCATGAAAATGTACATGGATGAAAATGGAAACAGATATATTGACGTACAATGCGAATTAAGCAACTACGTAGAAGAATATGTAATAGAAAATAAAATAAGCCAAAACAGTAGCCAAATCATTGGTAGAAAAATTTATCTTGAGGTATGGAGTACCCAGAAAAATAATAGCAGACCAAGGCACAGAGTTTATAGCTAGAATAATTAAAGAAACAATACTTTGCTACAATTAGAGTCAATGAATATACTCGTAATATATACATGTACTTTTGAATGCAAATATTATATGAAAATATATTTAAATGTATATAATGTGTAAATATAGTTTTAAGTTCGTACAATATAATAATTAAAATGTGTATAACAAAAAGAAAAATGTTAGACTGTATAGTAGTAGTTAAACAAAAGAAATAGGGATAAATGAATAAAACGACAAAACTTTATTGTGAGATGTCAAAGTTATTAATAGTGTGAATGAAAAGTGAAAATAGAACTATTACTTGGTACCAAGAATTAATGCAAGAATTAATGCAAGAATTAATACAAGAATTAATATAAGATTTTACTATTATAAATTTTTATTTATTATTTAAAATATGTAAAGGTTATTGTAAATATTATGTGCACATAATAGGGGGTAAGATATAAAATATGTAATCAACCACATAATAGGTGGTAATATAAGGTAATATAATCTAAATGATTTAACGTAAGGTAAGAAAAACGTACGTAAAATATTAAATTAATATACAAGTAAGGCATAATGAAGGATACCAGATAGCATATCATAAGGGAACTGTGGCCTGTTTGCGGGAAGCAAAGTAGTCGGGGCACACTTTAAACTGTTTTATTGATTTATTAGCAATAAACTACATACTAAAAACAAGTAAGAAAACTAAGAGTTCTTTTCGTTGTCACCTCGTCGTGTGATCGTGTTCTGACAGCCATCAGCTGGTCTCATCTCCTCTTCTTTTCTCCGTCGACGTTCCCTCACTCCAATAGCACAGTCAACCCATGTGTGGCTGGAGGTTAACTGTCAATCTGCCACAGGGCTCCCCTCCAGTGAGGAACCTGCTGGTTTCGAACGGCTATGTTGACTTGTGTTGCTCATCAGACGGTTGGCATATGCATGTTCTTCCTGCACCTGTTGGGCCGCTGGAATATATGCTGGTTTGAGTCGGTCCATGGAAATTCGCTGAGGAACATTTTGGACATCCACAGTTACAAACTTATCACTTCGTTCTAACACTCTAAACGGGCCGGTATAGGGAGGTGTAAGAGGAGGCTTCACTTTATCGGTTCGCACAAACACATGACTCGTAGTCTGTAGATCCGGATGGACAAAGGCAGTGCGGGCTGAGTGGTTGCTCGTCGGTACAGGACGCAATGCTCCCATGGTCTCACGTAGTCGTTGGACAAAACTATGCTCGTCGGGTGTAACAGCACTAGGGACAAGCAGCTGTCCAGGGAGACTCACTGGGGTACCATACACTAACTCGGAGGCTGTACATGCAATGTCTTGTTTGAAAGTGTTTCGAAGGCTTAGCATGACCAGAGGTAGGGCTTCAACCCACGATACTGTGTCCGCGGCGATGAGAGCAGCCTTGAGCGTTCGGTGGAAACGTTCAATACATCCGTTTGATTGTGGGTGGTAGGCAGTGGTTTTAATATGTTGTACACCTAGCAATCCATTGAGCTGGCGAAACAACTGGCTCTCAAATTGCCTACCTCGGTCCGTTGTTATGGTTGCTGGCACGCCAAACCGGGATATCCATCCCTCAAGGAGCTTCTGCGCGACGACTTCGGTTGTAATCTCCGAGATAGGTATGGCCTCTGGCCATCTTGTGAAACGGTCGATGATTGTGAGCAGGTATCGAAAGTTCTGATTTGCTGGAAGTGGGCCAACGATGTCGACATGTATGTGTGCGAATCGATCGTCTGGCATTCCTAGAGGTGTCACAGGTGTAACAGTGTGACGTCCGATTTTGGCACGTTGACATTGGATGCACTCTCGTGACCACTGCTTGACTTGGCGATTCATGTTATGCCACACAAAACGTTCAGCAATCATTCGTAATGTAGCAGCATGCCCTGGGTGGGACTGCGTGTGGAACTTCAGGAAAACATCTCTTTGGAACACAGCTGGCACATAAACTCGTATACGACCATCTTGGACTGAACAATAAATAGGCCGCTGGCTATCTGGTAGAACTATGCGTTGAAGTTGTAAGGAACTGGCAGGATCGTTCAGGGTCTGTTGAAGACCCTCATCTGTAGTCTGAGCTTCGGATAGGCGGTCATAGTCAATAGTAATGGGTGTTGTGATAGCGTCTACTTCAGGTCGTGAGAGACAATCGGCAACGATATTGGCTGCGCCCTGTATATGTCGAATATCGGTCGAGAATTGGCCAATAAATTCTAGTTGACGTATCTGTCGTGGAGACTGCCGCTCATGTCGCTGTTGGAAGGCAAACGTTAAAGGCTTGTGATCAGTATAAATGGTAAATGGCATACCCTCAAGAAAATGGCGGAAGTGATGTATGCCACTGAATATGGCAAGCAACTCTCGGTCATAAGTGCTGTAGTTTCGCTCCGTCTTAGAAAGCTTTCGAGAGAAGAAAGCGATGGGCTGTAGGTGTTCACCTATAAGCTGTTGCAAAACACCGCCGATGGCAGCATCTGAGGCATCAACTGACATGTTCAATTGGGCATTTGGTGCTGGAAAGACCAATTCAGTCGACGCGGCCAAGAGTTCTTTTACCTTGGTGAAAGCTGCTGCAGCTGCTGGTGTTAATGTTAGTTCTTGCTGCTTTTTCTTTTGCTGAGACAATAACTCCGTTAGTGGCATTAGCTCATTGGCAGCATTAGGTAACCAACGTCTGTAGAAATTGAACATACCCATAAATCGTCGTAGCTGTCGATAGGTCGTAGGTTGTGGAAACTTACGAATCGCGCTAACTTTAGCCGGTAATGGACGAACGCCAGTTGGGGATACCGTGGCACCCAGGAAGTTTACTTCACGTTTACGGAATTTTGATTTATCCTTGTTTATTTGGAGTCCATTTGCTTCCAGAATCCGAAGTACTGATGCCAGGTGTTGCTCATGCTCAGTCTCAGTCTCCGAGGCAACCAAGATATCGTCAATGTATACATACACATATGAGCATTCTCGAAAAAGGTGATCGAGGTATCTCTGGAACGTCTGGGCAGCATTTCGCAAACCGAACGGCATTCGGAGGAACTCGTACAGCCCAAAGGGGGTTATTACAGCCGTCTTTTGGACATCCTTCGGGTGGACTGGAATTTGGTAAAAAGCACGTACCAAGTCGATGCAAGAGAAAATTTTCTTACCATGTAGCTGGTTAGCAAAATCCTGGATGTGCGGTATAGGGTAGCGATCTGGTTTCGTCATGGCATTTAAACGGCGGAAGTCTCCACAGGCACGCCATCGTCCATTGGACTTCTGAACTAAGTGAAGCGGACTGGCCCAAGATGACTTTGATGGTCGGATAATGCCTGCCTGCATCAGCTCGTTGAATTCTGCTCGTGCAGCTTGAAGACGGTCTGGTGGAAGTCTTCGTGGTTTAGAGAAAACTGGTGTACCTCGAGTCTCAATATAGTGCTGGACTCTTTCAGTATCCTCTGGTATAGCAACAGTTGGACGATCATAGGGATGAGCAGTGGATAAGCCTACTTCTGGCACCCTAACACGACGAGACACACAGGTAATACTGCTTGACATACTTGGACTTACTAGTCGTTTGTTTCTCATGTCTACACTAATGCCATGGTACGTCAGAAAATCGGCTCCTAGTATGGGTGTGGTGACATCTGCGACTACAAATGTCCATGTTACAGGTTGGCCTAGACCAAGGTTTAGTGTGAGCTGTTTCTGACCATATGTTTGGATGCACGATCCGGTGGCAGAATACAGGCGTACAGTGCTGGGCTGAGTCGCAGTGCAGATTTTACGTGGAAGCACACTTAGGTCTGCCCCTGTATCAATAAGAAATTGAAGTTGGAGAGCACTATCGGTAATGAAGAGGCGGCGTGGTATGTGAGGGGCTGCGGTTGCCGCCATTACTGCGCCCTTTGATCGTTTTTTGTAAAATTGCAGGGTGGTCTACATTTCTTTGCTTGTGCACCAAATCTTCGATGGTAGTAACACTGTTCGTCTGATGATGACTTGGTACTCTTGGTCATTTGAATCTGTTGCCCTTCTTCAGCTACAGTTAATCTGTTGGATAAAGCATTCACTTGGTCACTCAATGCAGCCACTGTTTTGTCTAAGGTAGAGCTTTCGGTAACAACCATGACTGGAAAACTGGAACACCGTAGGTACGTATCGGCTTTCTTAGCAAGTTCTTCTAGGTCTCCATCAAGAATAGATATAACGCTTCGAACTGAAGGTGGTAGGCGGTCCAACCAAAAATTTTTGAGAACTTGCGTACTAATGCTATCCATGGCCAAAGCTTGCATTCGATGGAGTAGTTGAGTGGGTTTTAGGTCACCCAGAGTGAGTTCCATCAACTTGTGGATCTTTTCATCTGAGCTGGTGCCATACCTGTCGAGAAGTCGAGTTTTTAGTTGTATATAGGCATTGCCAGCAGTGGGATTCTTTACTATGTCTGCTACTTCTATAAGTACTTCACTGTTTAAACTAGCAACAGTATGGTCGAATTTACAGTTGTCAGTTGTGATTTTGGCTTGTCGAAACTGCGCTTCTAGCCGGAGAAACCATAGTTCTGGTTCAGTGCGCCAAAACTCTGGCGCTTTAATGCCTACCCGTGCAATTAATGAGTGATTATCGCCTTCGCACGGTGTAATATTCATATTGTTTGGCATTGTTTGGTCGGTGTTTGTCATAGTTGTGTATAAATCGTTGTACTTACAGTTTTTTTTTCTCGGGGTCACCAATGTGGCCTGTTTGCGGGAAGCAAAGTAGTCGGGGCACACTTTAAACTGTTTTATTGATTTATTAGCAATAAACTACATACTAAAAACAAGTAAGAAAACTAAGAGTTCTTTTCGTTGTCACCTCGTCGTGTGATCGTGTTCTGACAGCCATCAGCTGGTCTCATCTCCTCTTCTTTTCTCCGTCGACGTTCCCTCACTCCAATAGCACAGTCAACCCATGTGTGGCTGGAGGTTAACTGTCAATCTGCCACAGAACAATTTGGTTAACCTTATAATATGCTGAGGTTAGGTTAGGTTAGGTTACTAAATTTTTTTAGATATAAGGAAATATGTACCAAAAATTTGTATATAATTCTATAAATATGTATATGTAAATACTGAATGTAATTAATGTATATATGTACAGTAATCAGTTGATGATGACACGAAAAATTTTCTTCTTTCGGAGGGGAAGAGTAAAACCAGCTCCTGTAATTGATTGAAAACGAACAGCACTCAGAAAATTTTTCTTCTGAGGGATAGGGATGTAACGGGATTTAATTAAGCATCAGATTCAAGTAATCTTTTTAATAACGTGACACACATTTGCCAAAATATATTATTTGTTTTGAAAATATCGGTGTAACTGGAACGCGCTCTGACCTAGTGAAATTTGCAGTGTAATCAAAAGCTTATTAAATAATGTGTAAAACTAAACAAGTAAAAACAATAATATATCAACAAGCGCACGGGAGGTAAATAGCTGGAAATCACGGGATTAGTATTATTATCAATATAGTTAAGAATGAAGAATCAAGTGAACGGTCTAAGTTAGTCAACGTCAACTGAGTACTATTTAGTATTGTACTTGATTCTAATAAACTAAACTATGAGTATCTAGTGTTTTAAATAAATATACCACACGAGACCAAAATTGAAGCATTATTTATTACACGAGTGGTGAAGAGTGTATATGTGTGTGTGTGCGTGTGTGCGTGTGTGTGCGTGTGTGATTGTGTGTGTATGTTTGTGTGTCCGTTTGGCTTGCAGAGATGAGAATACGGCCAAGCCAAGAAGACCCTGCCTTTTGTAAGGGGCGACTAATAGGTAGGAGACGAGAGGTGAAGAGTGTATGTGTGTGTGCGTGTGTGTGTGAGTGTATGTGTGTGTGCGTGTGTGTTCGTGTGTGTGTGTGTGTGTGTGTGAGTGTGTGTGTGTGTATGTTTGTGTGTGTGTCCCTTCGGCTCGCAGAGATAAGAAAACAGCGGTGGCAAGAAGGACATGCCTGTCGTAAGGGGCGACTAATGGGTAGGAGTCGAGAGGTGAAGAGTGTATGTGTGCGTGCGTGTGTGTGTGAGTGTGTGTGTATGTGTGTGTCCCTTCGGCTCGCAGAGATAAGAAAACAGCGGTGGCAAGAAGGCCATGCTTGTCGTAAGAGGCGACTAATGGGTAGGAGTCGAGAGGTAAAGAGTGTAATTGTGTGTGTGTGTGTGTGCGTGTGTGTGTGTGTGCGTGTGTGCGTGCTTGTGTGTGTGAGTGTGTGTGTCCGTTCAGCTTGCAGAGATAAGAATACGGCCGGGGCAAGAAGGCCCTGCCTGTCGTAAGTGGCGACTAATAGGTAGGAGTCGAGAGGTGAAGAGTGTATGTGTGTGTGTGCGTTTGTGTTTGCGTGTGTGAGTGTGTGTGTGTATGTGTGTGTGTCCGTTAGGCTTGCAGAGACAAGAATACGGCCAAGGCAAGAAGGCCCTGCCTCTTGTAAGGGGCGACTAATAGGTAGAAATCGAGAGGTGAAGAGTGTATGTGTGTGTGCGTTTGTGCGTGTGTGTGTGTGAGTGTATGTGTGTGGGCGTGTGCGGGTGCGTGTGTGTGTGTCTGTGAGTGTGTGTGTGTATGTGTGTCCCTTCGGCTCGCAGAGAAAAGAAAACAGCGGTGGCAAGAATGCCATGCCTGTCGTAAGAGGTGACTAATGGGTAGGAGTCTAGAGGTGAAGAGTGTATGCGTGTGTGCGTGTGTGTGTGTTTGTGCGTATGTGAGTGTGTGTGTATGGGTGTGTGTGTCCGTTCGGCTTGCAGAGATAAGAATACGGCCGTGACAAGAAGGCCATGCTTGTTGTAATTAGCGGCTAATGGGTAGGAGTCGAGAGGTGAAGAGTGTATGTGTGTGTGTGTGTGTGCGTGTGTGTTTGCGTGTGTCAGTGTGTGTGTATGTGTGTGTATCCGTTAGGCTTGCAGAGATAAGAATACGGCCAAGGCAAGAAGGCCCTGCCTCTTGTAAGGGGCGACTAATAGGTAGGAATCGAGAGGTGAAGAGTGTATGTGTGTGTGCGTGTGTGCGTGTGTGTGTGTGTGTCTGTGAGTGTGTGTGTGTGTATGTGTGTCCCTTCGGCTCGCAGAGAAAAGAAAACAGCGGTGGCAAGAATGCCATGCCTGTCGTAAGAGGTGACTAATGGGTAGGAGTCGAGAGGTGAAGAGTGTATGTGTGTGTGCGTGTTTGTGTTTGTGCGTTTGTTAGTGTGTGTGTATGTATGTAAGTGTCCGTAACGGCTCGCAGAGATTAGAATACGGTCGAGACGAGAAGGACATGCCAGTCGTAAAATGCGACTAATGGGTAGGAGTCGAGAGGTGAAGAGTGTATTTGTGTGTGTGTGTGTGTGTGCGTGTGTGCGTGCGTGTGTGTGTGAGTGTGTGTATCCGTTCGGCTTGCAGAGATAAGATTACGGCCGGGGCAAGAAGCCCCTGCCTCTCGTAAGAGGCGACCAAAAGGGAGGAGTCGAGAGGTGAATAGTGTATGTGTGTGTGTGTGTGTGTGACTGTGCGTGTGTCTGCTCGGCTCGCAGAGATAAAAATACGGCCGTGGCAAGAAGGCCCTGCCTGTCTTAAGAGGCGACTAATGGATAGGAGTCGAGAGGTGGAAAGTGTGTGCGTGTGCGTGTGTGCGTGTGTGCGTGTGTGTGTGAGAGTGTGTGTGTCGGTTCGGCTTGCAGAGATAAGAACACGGCCGTGGCAAAAAGTCCCTGAATGTCGTAAGAGGCGACTAATGGGTAGGAGTCGAGAGGTGAAGCGTGTATGTGTGTGTGCGAGTGTGTGTGTGTGTGTCCGTTCGGCTCGCAGAGATAAGAATACGTCCGTGGCAAGAAGGCCATGCCTGTCGTAAGAGCAGAATAATGGGTAGGAGTCGAGAGGTAAAGAGTGTATGTGTGTGTGTTTGTGTGCGTGTGTGCGTGCGTTTGTGAGTGTGTGTGTGAGTGTGTGTGTGTCAGTGTGTGTGTGTCCGGTCGGCTCGCAGAGATAAGAACACGGCCGTGGCAAAAAGTCCCTGAATGTCGTAAGAGGCGACTAATGGGTAGGAGTCGAGAGGTGAAGAGTGTATATGTGTGTGTGTGTGCGTGCGTGTGTATGTTTGTGTGTCCGTTTGGCATGCAGAGATTAGAATACGGCCGAGGCAAAAAGGCCCTGTCGCTTGAAAGGAGCGACTAATAAGTAGGAGTCGAGAGGTGAAGAGTGTATGTGTGTGTGCGTGTGTGTGTGCGTGTGTGAGTATGTGTGTGTGTTAGTTCGGCCTGCAGAGATAAGAACACGACGGAGGCAAGAAGGCCCTGCCTATCGTAAAAGGCGACTAATAGGTAGGAGTCGAGAGGTGAAGAGTGTATATGTGTGTGTGTGCGTGCGTGTGTATGTTTGTGTGTCCGTTTGGCATGCAGAGATAAGAATACGGCCGAGGCAAGATTGCCATGCCTGTCGTAAGAGGTGACTAATGGGTAGGAGTCGAGAGGTGAAGAGTGTATGTGTGTGTGCGTGTGTGTGTGTTTGTGCGTATGTGAGTGTGTGTGTATGGGTGTGTGTGTCCGTTCGGCTTGCAGACATAAGAATACGGCCGTGACAAGAAGGCCATGCTTGTTGTAATTAGCGGCTAATGGGTAGGAGTCGAGAGGTGAAGAGTGTTTGTGTGTGTGTGTGCGTGTGTGTTTGCGTGTGTGAGTGTGTGTGTGTATGTGTGTGTGTCCGTTAGGCTTGCAGAGATAAGAATACGGCCGGCAAGAAGGCCCTGCCTCTTGTAAGGGGCGACTAATAGGTAGGAATCGAGAGGTGAAGAGTGTATGTGTGTGTGCGTGTGTGCGTGTGTGTGTGTGTTAGTGTATGTGTGTGTGCGTGTGTGGGTGCGTGTGTGCGTGTTTGTGAGTGTGTGTGTGTATGTGTGTCCCTTCGGCTCGCAGAGAAAAGAAAGCAGCGGTGGCAAGAATGCCATGCCTGTCGTAAGAGGTGACTAATGGGTAGGAGTCGAGAGGTGAAGAGTGTATGTGTGTGTGCGTGTGTGTGTGTGTTTGTGCGTTTGTTAGTGTGTGTGTGTGTATGTAAGTGTCCGTTCGGCTCGCAGAGATTAGAATACGCTCGAGGCAAGAAGGACATGCCAGTCGTAAAAGGCGACTAATGGGTAGGAGTCGAGAGGTGAAGAGTGTATTTGTGTGTGTGTGTGTGCGTGTGTGCGTGCGTGTGTGTGTGAGTGTGTGTATCCGTTCGGCTTGCAGAGATAAGAATACGGCCGGGGCAAGAAGGCCCTGCCTCTCGTAAGAGGCGACCAAAAGGGAGGAGTCGAGAGGTGAATAGTGTATGTATGTGTGTGTGACTGTGTGTGTGTCCGCTCGGCTCGCAGAGATAAAAATACGGCCGTGGCAAGAAGGCCCTGAATGCGTAACGGGCGACTAATGGGTAGGAGTCGAGAGGTGAAGCGTGTATGTGTGTGTGTGTGTGCGTGTGTGTGTGTGTGTGTCCGTTCGGCTCGCAGAGGTAAGAATACGTCCGTGGCAAGAAGGCCCTGTCTGTCGTAAGAGGAGAATAATGGGTAGGAGTCGAGAGGTGAAAAGTGTATGTGTGTGTGTGTGTGTGCGTGCGTGTGTATGTTTGTGTGTCCGTTTGGCATGCAGAGATAGGAATACGGCCGAGGCAAAAAGGCCCTGCCGCTTGTAAGGAGCGACTAATAAGTAGGAGTCGAGAGGTGAAGAGTGTATGTGTGTGTGCGTTTGTGTGTGCGTGTGTGAGTTTGTGTGTGTGTTAGTTCGGCCTGCAGAGATAAGAACACGACGGAGGCAAGAAGGCCCTGCCTATCGTAAAAGGCGACTAATAGGTAGAAGTCGAGAGGTAAAGAGTGTATGTGTGTGTGTGCGTGTGTGCATGTGTGTGTGCGTGTGTTTGTGTGAGTGTATGTGTGTGTTCGTGTGAGCGTGCGTGTGGGCGTGTGCGTCTGTGTGGATGTTTGTGAGTGTGTGTGTGTGTGTGTGCGTGCGTGCGTGTGTGTGTGAGTGTGTGTATCCCTACGGCTCGCAGAGATAAGAATACGGCCGTGGTAAGAAGGCCATGCCTGCTGTAAGGAGCGACTAATGGGTAGGAGCCGCGAGTTGAAGAGTGTACCTGTGTGTGAGTGTGTGTGTGTGCGTGTGTGAGTGTATGTGTCTGTGTGTCCGTTCGGCTTGCAGAGATAAGAATACAGCCGTAGCAAGAAGGCCCTGCCTGTCGTAAGAGGCGACTAATGGGTAGGAGTCGAGAGGTGGAGAGTGTAGGTATGTGCATGTGTGCGTGTGTGCGCGTGTGTGTGTGCGTGTGTGTATGTGTGTGTGTCCCTTCGGCTTACAGAGATAAGAATTCGGTCGTGGCAAGAAGGCCATGCCTGTCGTAAGAGGCGACTAATGGGTAGGAATCGAGAGGTGAAGAGTGTATGTGTTCGTGTGTGTGTGTGTGAGTATGTGTGTGTGTATGTGTATGTGTGTGTGTGTCCCTTCGGCTTACAGAGATAAGAATTCTGTCGTGGCAAGAAGGCCATGCCTGCTGTAAGGAGCGACTAATGGGTAGGAGTCGATAGGTGAAGAGTGAACGTGTGTGTAAGTGTGTGTGCATGTATGTGTGTATGTTCGGCTTGCAGAGATAAGAATACAGCGAGGCAAGAAGGCCCTGCCTGTCGTAAGGGGCGAGTAATAGGTAGGAGTCGTGAGGTGAAGAGTGTAGGTGTGTGTGTGTCCGTGTGTGTGAGTGTGTGTGTGTGTGTCCGTTCGGCTCGCAGAGATAAGAATACGGCGGTGGCAAGAAGGCCCTGCCTGTCGTAAGGGGCGAGCAATAGGTAAGAGTCGAGAGGTGAATAGTGTAGGTGTCTGTGTGTGTGTGAGTGTGTATGTGTGTCTGTATGCAAGAAGGCCATGCCTGTCGTAAGAGGCAACTAATGGGTAGGAGTCGAGAGGTGAAAAGTGTATGTGTGCTTGTGTGTGTGTGTGTTCGTGTGTGCGTGTGTGTGTGTGTGAGCATGTGTGTGTGTATATGTGTAAGTGTGTGTGTTGGTCCCTTCTGCTCGAAGAGATAAGAATACGGCCGTGGCAAGAAGGCCATGCCTGCTGTAAGGAGCGACTAATGGGTAGGAGTCGAGAGGTAAAGAGTGAACGTGTGTGTGTGCGTGTGTTCGTGTGTGAGTGTGTTTGTGTGTGCGTGTGTGTGTGTGTGTGTTCGTGTGAACGTGTGTGTGTGCGAGTGTATGTATGTGTGTCCGTTCGGCTTGCAGAGATAAGAATACGTCCGTGGCAAGAAGGCCCTGCCTGTCTTAAGAGGCGACTAATGGATAGGAGTCGAGAGGTGGAGAGTGTGTGCGTGTGCGTGTGCGTGTGCGTGGGTGCGTGTGTGTGTGTGTGCGTGTGTGCGTGCGTGTGTGTGTGAGTGTGTGTGTGAGTGTGTGTGTCCATTCGGCACACAGAGATAAGAACTCGACTGTGGCAAGTAGTCCCTGCCTGTTGTAAGAGGCGACTAATGGGTAGGAGTCGAAAGGTGAAGAGTGTATGTGTGTGTGTGTGTGCTTGTGTGCGTGTGTTTGTGCGTGTGTGCGTGTGTGTGTGTCCGTTCGGCTTGCAGAGATAAGAACACGGCCGTGGCAAGAAGTGCCTGCCTGTCGTAAGAGGAGAATAATGGGTAGAAGTCGAGAGGTGAATACTGTATGTGTGCTTGCGTGTGTGCGTGTGTGTGAGTGTGTGTGTGTGTCCGTTCGGCTCGCAGAGATAAGAACACGGCCGTGGCAAGAAGTCCCTGAATGTCGTAAGAGGCGACTAATGGATAGGAGTCGAGAGGTGGAGACTGTGTGCGTGTACGTGTGCGTGTGCGTGTGTGCGTGTGTGCCTGTGTGCGTGTTTTTGTGTGTGCGTGTGTGTGTGTGTGTGTGTGTGTCCGTTCGGCTTGCAGAGATAAGAACACGCCCGTGGCAAGAAGTCCCTGCCTGTCGAAAGAGGAGAATTATGGGTAGGAGTCGAGAGGTGAAGAGTATGTGTGTGCGTGTGTGCGTGCGTGTTTAAGTGTGTGTGTATGTGAGTGTGTGATTGTGTGTGAGTGTGTGTGTGTGCAGTCGGCTCGCAGAGATAAGAACACAGCCGTGGCAAGAAGGCCCTGCCTGTCGTAAGAGGCGAGTAATAAGTAGGATTCGAGAGGTGAAGAGTGTATGTGTGTGTGTGCGTGTGTGCGTGTGTGTGTGCGTGTGTGAGTATGTGTGTGTGTTAGTTCGGCTTGCAGAAATAAGAACACGACCGAGGCAAGAAGGCCCTGCCTATCGTAAGAGGCGCCTAATAGGTAGGAGTCGAGAGGTGAAGAGTGTATGTGTGTGCGCGTGTGTGCGTGTGTGTGCGTGTGTGAGTAGGTGTGTGTGTCCGTTCGGCTTGCAGTGATAAGAACACGGCCAAGGCAAGAAGGCCCTGCCTGTCGTAAGAGGCGACTAATAGGTAGGAGTCGAGAGGTGAAGAATGTATGTGTGTGTGCGTGTGTGCGTGTTTGTGTGTGTGTGAGTGTATGTGTGTGTGCGTGTGTGCGTGCGTGTGTGTGTATGTGTGTGTCCCTTCGGCTCGCAGAGATAAGTAAACAGCCGTGGCAAGAAGGCGATGCAAATCGTACGGGGCGACTAATGGGTAGGAGTCGAGAGGTGAAGAGTGGGCGACTAATAAGTAGGAGGCGAGTGGTGAAAAGTGTATGTGCGTGTGTGCGTGTGTGCGTGTGTGTGTGCGTGTGTAAGTATGTGTGTGTGTTAGTTCGGCATGCAGAGATAAGAACACGACTGAGGCAAGAAGGCCCTGCCTATCGTAAGAGGCGACTAATAGGTAGGAGTCGAGAGGTAAAGAATGTATGTGTGTGTGCGTGTGTGCGTGTTTGTGTGTGTGAGTGTATGTGTGTGTGCATGTGTGTGGCGTGTGTGCGTGCGTGTCTGTGTGAGTGTGTGTGTGTGTCCGGTCGGCTCGCTGAAATGAGAACACGGCCGTGGCAAGAAGGCACTGCCTGTCGTAAGAGGCGACTAATGGGTAGGAGTCGAGAGGTGAAGAGTGTATTTGTGTGTGTGTGCGTGTGTGCGTGTGTGTGCGTGTGTGTGTGAGTGTGTGTGTGTGTCCGTTCGGCTCGCAGAGATAAGAACACGGCTGTGGCAAGAAGTCAATGCCTGTCGTAAGAGGCGACTAATGAATAGGAGTCGAGAGGTGAAGAGTGTATGTGTCTGTGTGTGTGCGTGTGTTTGTGCGTGTGTGAGTGTGTGTCTGTATGTGTGTGTGTGTGTCCGTTTGGCTTGCAGAGATAAGAATACGGCCGAGGCAAGAAGGCCCTGCCTGTCTTAAGAGGCGACTAATGGATAGGAGTCGAGAGGTGGAGAGTGTGTGCGTGTGCGTGTACGTGTGCGTGTGTGCGTGTGTGCCTGTGTGCGTGTGTTTGTCTGTGCGTGTGTGTGTGTGTCCGTTCGACTCACAGAGATAAGAATACGTCCGTGGCAAGAAGGCCCTGCCTGTCTTAAGAGGCGACTAATGGATAGGAGTCGAGAGGTGGAGAGTGTGTGCGTGTGCGTGTACGTGTGCGTGTGTGCGTGTGTGCCTGTGTGCGTGTGTTTGTCTGTGCGTGTGTGTGTGTGTCCGTTCGACTCACAGAGATAAGAATACGTCCGTGGCAAGAAGGCCCTGCCTGTCTTAAGAGGCGACTAATGGATAGGAATCGAGAGGTGGAGAGTGTGTGCGTGTGTGCGTGTGTGCGTGTGTGCCTGTGTGCGTGTGTTTGTGTGTGAGTGTGTGTGTGTGTCCGTTCGGCTCGCAGAGATATAAATGCGTTCGTGGCAAGAAGGCCCTGCCTGTCGTAAGAGGCGACTAATGGGTAGGAGTCGAGAGGTGAAGAGGGTATGTGAGTGTGTGCGTGTGTGGGTGTGTGTGTGTTTGTGCGTATGTAAGTGTGTGTGTATGTATGTGTGTGTCCATTCGGCTCGCAGAGATTAGAATACGGCCAAGGCAAGAAGGCCATGCCTGTCGTAAGAGGCGACTAATGGGTAGGAGTCGAGAGGTGAAGAGTGTATTTGTGTGTGTGTGAGTGTATGTGTGTGTGCGTGTGTGCGTGCGTGTGTGTGTGTGTGTGTGTTTGTGAGTGTGTGTGTGTGTTTGTGTGTGTCCCTTCGGCTCGCAGAGATAAGTAAACAGCCGTGGCAAGAAGGCGATGCAAATCGTACGGGGCGACTAATGGGTAGGAGTCGAGAGGTGAAGAGTGGGCGACTAATAAGTAGGAGGCGAGTGGTGAAAAGTGTATGTGCGTGTGTGCGTGTGTGCGTGTGTGTGTGCGTGTGTAAGTATGTGTGTGTGTTAGTTCGGCTTGCAGAGATAAGAACACGACTGAGGCAAGAAGGCCCTGCCTATCGTAAGAGGCGACTAATAGGTAGGAGTCGAGAGGTAAAGAATGTATGTGTGTGTGCGTGTGTGCGTGTTTGTGTGTGTGTGAGTGTATGTGTGTGTGCGTGTGTGTGGCGTGTGTGCGTGCGTGTCTGTGTGAGTGTGTGTGTGTGTCCGGTCGGCTCGCTGAAATGAGAACACGGCCGTGGCAAGAAGGCACTGCCTGTCGTAAGAGGCGACTAATGGGTAGGAGTCGAGAGGTGAAGAGTGTATTTGTGTGTGTGTGCGTGTGTGCGTGTGTGTGCGTGTGTGTGTGAGTGTGTGTGTGTCCGTTCGGCTCGCAGAGATAAGAACACGGCTGTGGCAAGAAGTCAATGCCTGTCGTAAGAGGCGACTAATGAATAGGAGTCGAGAGGTGAAGAGTGTATGTGTCTGTGTGTGTGCGTGTGTTTGTGCGTGTGTGAGTGTGTGTCTGTATGTGTGTGTGTGTGTGTCCGTTTGGCTTGCAGAGATAAGAATACGGCCGAGGCAAGAAGGCCCTGCCTGTCTTAAGAGGCGACTAATGGATAGGAGTCGAGAGGTGGAGAGTGTGTGCGTGTGCGTGTACGTGTGCGTGTGTGCGTGTGTGCCTGTGTGCGTGTGTTTGTCTGTGCGTGTGTGTGTGTGTCCGTTCGACTCACAGAGATAAGAATACGTCCGTGGCAAGAAGGCCCTGCCTGTCTTAATAGGCGACTAATGGATAGGAATCGAGAGGTGGAGAGTGTGTGCGTGTGTGCGTGTGTGCGTGTGTGCGTGTGTGCCTGTGTGCGTGTTTTTGTGTGTGCGTGTGTGTGTGTGTCCGTTCGGCTTGCAGAGATAAGAACACGGCCGTGGCAAGAAGTCCCTGCCTGTCGTAAGAGGAGAATAATGGGTAGAAGTCGAGAGGTGAATAGTGTATGTGTGCTTGCGTGTGTGTGTTTGTGTGTGAGTGTGTGTGTGTGTCCGTTCGGCTCGCAGAGATATAAATGCGTTCGTGGCAAGAAGGCCCTGCCTGTCTTAAGAGGCGACTAATGGATGGGAGTCGAGAGCTGTAGAGTGTGTGCGTGTGCGTGAGCGTTTGCGTGTGTGCGTTTGTGCCTGTGTGCGTGTGTTTGTGTGTGCGTGTATGTGTGTGTCCGATCGGCTCGCTGAAATGAGAACACGGCCGTGGCAAGAAGGCCCTGCCTGTCGTAAGAGGCGACTAATGGGTAGGAGTCGAGAGGTGAAGAGGGTATGTGAGTGTGTGCGTGTGTGGGTGTGTGTGTGTTTGTGCGTGTGTAAGTGTGTGTGTATGTATGTGTGTGTCCATTCGGCTCGCAGAGATTAGAATACGGCCAAGGCAAGAAGGCCATGCCTGTCGTAAGAGGCGACTAATGGGTAGGAGTCGAGAGGTGAAGAGTGTATTTGTGTGTGTGTGTGTGTGTGTGTGTGTGCGTGGGTGTGCGTGTGTGCGTGCGTGTGTGTGTGAGTGTGTGTGTGTCCGTTCGGCTTGCAGAGATAAGAATACGTCCGAGGCAAGAAGGCCCTGCCTCTTGTAAGGGGCGACTAATAGGTAGGAGTCGAGAGGTGAATAGTGTATGTGTATGTGTGTGTGCGTGTGTGGGTGTGTGTGTTTGTACGTGTGTAAATGTGTGTGTGTATGTATGTGTCCATTCGGTTCGCAGAGATTAGAATACGGCCGAGGCAAGAAGGCTATGCCTGTCGTAAGAGGCGACTAATGGGTAGGAGTCGAGAGGTGAAAAGTGTATTTGTGTGTGTGCGTGTGTGTGCATGTGTGCGTGCTTGTGTGTGTGAGTGTGTGTGTGTCCGTTCGGCTTGCAGAGATAAGAATACGGCCGAGGCAAGAAGGCCCTGCCTGTCTTAAGAGGTGACTAATGGATAGGAGTCGAGAGGTTGAGAGTGTGTGCGTGTGCGTGTGCGTGTGCGTGTGTGCGTGTGTGTGTGCGTGTGAGCGTGCTTGTGTGTTTGAGTGTGTGTGTATGTCCGTTCGGCTCGCAGAGATAAGAACATGGCCGTAGCAAGAAGGCCCTGCCTGTCGTAAGAGGCGACTAATGGGTAGGAGTCGAGAGGTAAAGAGTGTATGTGTGTGTTCGTGTGTGCGTGTGTGTGTGCGTGTGTGAGCGTGTGTGTATGTATGTGTGTCCGTTCGGCTTGCAGAGATAAGAATACGGCCGAGGCAAGAAGGCCCTGCCTGTCTTAAGAGGTGACTAATGGATAGGAGTCGAGAGGTGGAGAGTGTGTGCGTGTGCGTGTGCGTGTGTGCATGTGTGTGTGCGTGTGAGCGTGCGTGTGTGTATGAGTGTGTATGTATGTCCGTTCGGCTCTCAGAGATAAGAACATGGCCGTGGCAAGAAGGCCCTGCCTGTCGTAAAGGGCGACTAATGGGTAGGAGTCGAGAGGTGAAGAGTGTATGTGTGTGTGTACGTGTGTGCGTGTGTGTGTGTGCGTGTGTGAGTATGTGTGTGTGTCCGTTCGGCTTGCAGAGATAAGAATACGTTTGTGGCAAGAAGTCCCTGAATGTCGTAAGAGGCGACTAATGGGTAGGAGTCGAGAGGTTAAGAGTGTATGTGTGTGTGTGTGTGAGTGTGTGTGTGTTCGTTCGGCTTGCAGAGATAAGAACACGGCCGAGGCAAGAAGACCCTGCTTGTCGTGAGAGACGACTAATAGGTAGGAGTCGAGAGGTGAAGAATGTATGTGTGTGTGCGTATGTGCGTGTTTGTGTGTGTGAGTGTATGTGTGTGTGCGTGTGTGCGTGCGTGTGTGCGTGTGTGTGTGAGTGTGTGTGTGTATGTGTGTGTCCGTTGGGCTTGCAGAGATAAGAACACGGCCGTGGCAAGAAGTTCCTGCCTGTCGTAAGAGGAGAATAATGGGTAGGAGTCGAGAGGTGAAGAGTGTGTGCGTGTGCGTGTGTGTGTGTGCGTGTGTGTGTGTCCGTTTGGCTTGCAGAGATAAGAACACGAACGTGGCAAGAAGTCCCTGCCTGTCGTAAGAGGCGACTAATGAATAGGAGTCGAGAGGTGAAGAGCGTATGTGTCTTTGTGTGTGTGCGTGTGTTTTTGCGTGTGTGAGTATGTGTGTGTATTTGTGTGTGTGTGTCAGTTTGGCTTGCAGAGATAAGAATACGGCCGAGGCAAGAAGGCCCTGAATGTCGTAAGAGGCAACTTATGGGTAGGAGTCGAGAGGTTAAGAGTGTATGTGTGTGTGTGTGTGTGTGAGTGTGTGTGTGTCCGTTCGGCTTGCAGAGATAGGAACACGGCCGAGGCAAGAAGACCCTGCCTGTCGTGAGAGACGACTAATAGGTAGGAGTCGAGAGGTGAAGAATGTATGTGTGTGTGCGTATGTGCGTGTTTGTGTGTGTGAGTGTATGTGTGTGTGCGTGTGTGCGTGCGTGTGTGCGTGTGTGTGTGAGTGTGTGTGTATGTGTGTGTCCGTTCGGCTTGCAGAGATAAGAACACGGCCGTGGCAAGAAGTCCCTGCCTGTCGTAAGAGGAGAATAATGGGTAGGAGTCGAGAGGTGAAGAGTGTGTGCGTGTGAGTGTGCGTGTTCGTGTGTGTGTGCGTGTGTGTGTGTGTCCGTTCGGCTTGCAGATATAAGAACACGGCCGTGGCAAGAAGTCCCTGCCTGTCGTAAGAGGAGAATAATGGGTAGGAGTCGAGAGGTAAAGTGTGTATGTGTGTGTGTGTGTGTGTGCGTACGTGTGTGAGTGTATGTGTGTGTGTGTGTGAGTGTGTGTGTGTCCGTTCGGCTTGCAGAGATAAGAACACGGCCGTGGCAAGAAGTCGCTGCCTGTCGTAAGAGGCGACTAATGGATAGGAGTCGAGAGGTGGAGAGTGTGTGCGTGTGCGTGTACGTGTGCGTGTGTGCGTGTGTGCCTGTGTGCGTGTGTTTGTCTGTGCGTGTGTGTGTGTGTCCGTTCGACTCGCAGAGATAAGAATACGTCCGTGGCAAGAAGGCCCTGCCTGTCTTAAGAGGCGACTAATGGATAGGAATCGAGAGGTGGAGAGTGTGTGCGTGTGTGCGTGTATGCGTGTGTGCGTGTGTGCCTGTGTGCGTGTTTTTGTGTGTGCGTGTGTGTGTGTCCGTTCGCTTGCAGAGATAAGAACACGGCCGTGGCAAGAAGTCCCTGCCTGTCGTAAGAGGAGAGTAATGGGTAGAAGTCGAGAGGTGAATAGTGTATGTGTGCTTGCGTGTGTGTGTTTGTGTGTGAGTGTGTGTGTGTGTCCGTTCGGCTCGCAGAGATAAGAATGCGTTCGTGGCAAGAAGGCCCTGCCTGTCTTAAGAGGCGACTAATGGATGGGAGTCGAGAGGTGTAGAGTGTGTGCGTGTGCGTGAGCGTTTGCGTGTGTGCATTTGTGCCTGTGTGCGTGTGTTTGTGTGTGCGTGTATGTGTGTGTCCGGTCGGCTCGCTGAAATGAGAACACGGCCGTGGCAAGAAGGCCCTGCCTGTCGTAAGTGGCGACTAATGGGTAGGAGTCGAGAGGTGAAGAGGGTATGTGAGTGTGTGCGTGTGTGGGTGTGTGTGTGTTTGTGCGTGTGTAAGTGTGTGTGTGTATGTATGTGTGTGTCCATTCGGCTCGCAGAGATTAGAATACGGCCAAGGCAAGAAGGCCATGCCTGTCGTAAGAGGCGACTAATGGGTAGGAGTCGAGAGGTGAAGAGTGTATTTGTGTGTGTGTGTGTGTGCGTGTGTGTGCGTGTGTGCGTGCGTGTGTGTGTGAGTGTGTGTGTGTCCGTTCGGCTTGCAGAGATAAGAATACGTCCGAGGCAAGAAGGCCCTGCCTCTTGTAAGGGGCGACTAATAGGTAGGAGTCGAGAGGTGAATAGTGTATGTGTATGTGTGTGTGCGTGTGTGGGTGTGTGTGTGTTTGTACGTGTGTAAATGTGTGTGTGTATGTATGTGTGTGTCCATTCGGTTCGCAGAGATTAGAATACGGCCGAGGCAAGAAGGCTATGCCTGTAGTAAGAAGCGACTAATGGGTAGGAGTCGAGAGGTGAAAAGTGTATTTGTGTGTGTGCGTGTGTGTGCATGTGTGCGTGCTTGTGTGTGTGAGTGTGTGTGTGTCCGTTCGGCTTGCAGAGATAAGAATACGGCCGAGGCAAGAAGGCCCTGCCTGTCTTAAGAGGTGACTAATGGATAGGAGTCGAGAGGTTGAGAGTGTGTGCGTGTGCGTGTGCGTGTGCGTGTGTGCGTGTGTGTGTGTGCGTGTGAGCGTGCGTGTGTGTTTGAGTGTGTGTGTATGTCCGTTCGGCTCGCAGAGATAAGAACATGGCCGTAGCAAGAAGGCCCTGCCTGTCGTAAGAGGCGACTAATGGGTAGGAGTCGAGAGGTAAAGAGTGTATGTGTGTGTGCGTGTGTGCGTGTGTGTGTACGTGTGTGAGCGTGTGTGTATGTATGTGTGTCCGTTCGGCTTGCAGAGATAAGAATACGGCCGAGGCAAGAAGGCCCTGCCTGTCTTAAGAGGTGACTAATGGATAGGAGTCGAGAGGTGGAGAGTGTGTGCGTGTGCGTGTGCGTGTGCGTGTGCGTGTGTGCATGTGTGTGTGCGTGTGAGCGTGCGTGTGTGTGTGAGTGTGTGTGTATGTCCGTTTGGCTCTCAGAGATAAGAACATGGCCGTGGCAAGAAGGCCCTGCCTGTCGTAAGAGGCGACTAATGGGTAGGAGTCGAGAGGTAAAGAGTGTATGTGTGTGTGCGTGTGTGCGTGTGTGTGTACGTGTGTGAGCGTGTGTGTATGTATGTGTGTCCGTTCGGCTTGCAGAGATAAGAATACGGCCGAGGCAAGAAGGCCCTGCCTGTCTTAAGAGGTGACTAATGGGTAGGAGTCGAGAGGTGAAGAGTGTGTGCGTGTGCGTGTGCGTGTGCGTGTGTGTGTGTGCGTGTGTGTGTGTCCGTTTGGCTTGCA
>NW_027311894.1:1252500-1270000 GCF_040954645.1 Diabrotica undecimpunctata | reverse complement strand
GGCAAGAAGGCCCTGCCTGCCGTAAGAGGCGACTAATGGGTAGGAGTCGAGAGGTGAAGAGTGTATGTGTGTGTGCCTGTGTGCGTGTATTTGTGTGTGCGTGTGTGTGTGCGTGTGTGTGTGTGTCCGTTCGGCTTGCAGAGATAAGAACACGGTTGAGGCAAAAAGGCCCTGCCTGTCGTAAGAGGCGACTAATAGGTAGGAGTCGAGAGGTTAAGAATATATGTGTGTGTGCGTGTGTGCGTGTGTGTGTGTGTGTGTGTGTATGTGTGTGTGCGTGTGTGCGTGCGTGTGTGCGTGTGCGTGTGCGCGTGTGCGTGCGTGTGTGCGTGTGTGTGTGTGTTTGTGAGTGTGTGTGTGTGTATGTGTATGTGTGTGTGTATGTCCCTTCGGCTCGCAGAGATAAGAATACGGCGGTGGCAAGAAGGCCCTGCCTGTCGTAAGGGGCGAGTAATAGGTAAGAGTCGAGAGGTGAATAGTGTAGGTGTCTGTGTGTGTGTGAGTGTGTATGTGTGTCTGTATGCAAGAAGGCCATGCCTGTCGTAAGAGGCAACTAATGGGTAGGAGTCGAGAGGTGAAGAGTGTATGTGTGCTTGTGTGTGTGTGTTCGTGTGTGCGTGTGTGTGTGTGTGAGCATGTGTGTGTGTATATGTGTAAGTGTGTGTGTTGGTCCCTTCTGCTCGAAGAGATAAGAATACGGCCGTGGCAAGAAGGCCATGCCTGCTGTAAGGAGCGACTAATGGGTAGGAGTCGAGAGGTAAAGAGTGAACGTGTGTGTGTGCGTGTGTTCGTGTGTGAGTGTGTTTGTGTGTGCGTGTGTGTGTGTGTGTGTGTTCGTGTGAACGTGTGTGTGTGTGCGAGTGTATGTATGTGTGTCCGTTCGGCTTGCAGAGATAAGAATACGTCCGTGGCAAGAAGGCCCTGCCTGTCTTAAGAGGCGACTAATGGATAGGAGTCGAGAGGTGGAGAGTGTGTGCGTGTGCGTGTGCGTGTGCGTGGGTGCGTGTGTGTGTGTGTGCGTGTGTGCGTGCGTGTGTGTGTGAGTGTGTGTGTGAGTGTGTGTGTCCATTCGGCACACAGAGATAAGAACTCGACTGTGGCAAGTAGTCCCTGCCTGTTGTAAGAGGCGACTAATGGGTAGGAGTCGAAAGGTGAAGAGTGTATGTGTGTGTGTGTGTGCTTGTGTGCGTGTGTTTGTGCGTGTGTGAGTGTGTGTGTGCGTGTGTGCGAACGTGCGTGTGTGTGTGTGTGTTTGTCCGCTCGGCTTCCAGAGATAAGAATACGGCCGTGGCAAGAAGGCCCTGCCTCTCTTAAGAGGCGACTAATGGATAGGAATCGAGAGGTGGAGAGTGTGTGCGTGTGTGCGTATGTGCGTGTGGGCCTGTGTGCGTGTGTTTGTGTGTGCGTGTGTGTGTGTCCGTTCGGCTTGCAGAGATAAGAACACGGCCGTGGCAAGAAGTGCCTGCCTGTCGTAAGAGGAGAATAATGGGTAGAAGTCGAGAGGTGAATACTGTATGTGTGCTTGCGTGTGTGCGTGTGTGTGAGTGTGTGTGTGTGTCCGTTCGGCTCGCAGAGATAAGAACACGGCCGTGGCAAGAAGTCCCTGAATGTCGTAAGAGGCGACTAATGGATAGGAGTCGAGAGGTGGAGACTGTGTGCGTGTACGTGTGCGTGTGCGTGTGTGCGTGTGTGCCTGTGTGCGTGTTTTTGTGTGTGCGTGTGTGTGTGTGTGTGTGTCCGTTCGGCTTGCAGAGATAAGAACACGCCCGTGGCAAGAAGTCCCTGCCTGTCGAAAGAGGAGAATTATGGGTAGGAGTCGAGAGGTGAAGAGTATGTGTGTGCGTGTGTGCGTGCGTGTTTAAGTGTGTGTGTATGTGAGTGTGTGAATGTGTGTGAGTGTGTGTGTGTGCAGTCGGCTCGCAGAGATAAGAACACAGCCGTGGCAAGAAGGCCCTGCCTGTCGTAAGAGGCGAGTAATAAGTAGGATTCGAGAGGTGAAGAGTGTATGTGTGTGTGTGCGTGTGTGCGTGTGTGTGTGCGTGTGTGAGTATGTGTGTGTGTTAGTTCGGCTTGCAGAAATAAGAACACGACCGAGGCAAGAAGGCCCTGCCCATCGTAAGAGGCGCCTAATAGGTAGGAGTCGAGAGGTGAAGAGTGTATGTGTGTGCGCGTGTGTGCGTGTGTGTGCGTGTGTGAGTAGGTGTGTGTGTCCGTTCGGCTTGCAGTGATAAGAACACGGCCAAGGCAAGAAGGCCCTGCCTGTCGTAAGAGGCGACTAATAGGTAGGAGTCGAGAGGTGAAGAATGTATGTGTGTGTGCGTGTGTGCGTGTTTGTGTGTCTGTGAGTGTATGTGTGTGTGCGTGTGTGCGTGCGTGTGTGTGTGTGTGTTTGTGAGTGTGTGTGTGTGTATGTGTGTGTCCCTTCGGCTCGCAGAGATAAGTAAACAGCCGTGGCAAGAAGGCGATGCAAATCGTACGGGGCGACTAATGGGTAGGAGTCGAGAGGTGAAGAGTGGGCGACTAATAAGTAGGAGGCGAGTGGTGAAAAGTGTATGTGCGTGTGTGCGTGTGTGCGTGTGTGTGTGCGTGTGTAAGTATGTGTGTGTGTTAGTTCGGCTTGCAGAGATAAGAACACGACTGAGGCAAGAAGGCCCTGCCTATCGTAAGAGGCGACTAATAGGTAGGAGTCGAGAGGTAAAGAATGTATGTGTGTGTGCGTGTGTGCGTGTTTGTGTGTGTGTGAGTGTATGTGTGTGTGCGTGTGTGTGGCGTGTGTGCGTGCGTGTCTGTGTGAGTGTGTGTGTGTGTCCGGTCGGCTCGCTGAAATGAGAACACGGCCGTGGCAAGAAGGCACTGCCTGTCGTAAGAGGCGACTAATGGGTAGGAGTAGAGAGGTAAAGAGTGTATTTGTGTGTGTGTGCGTGTGTGCGTGTGTGCGTGTGTGTGTGAGTGTGTGTGTGTCCGTTCGGCTCGCAGAGATAAGAACACGGCTGTGGCAAGAAGTCAATGCCTGTCGTAAGAGGCGACTAATGAATAGGAGTCGAGAGGTGAAGAGTGTATGTGTCTGTGTGTGTGCGTGTGTTTGTGCGTGTGTGAGTGTGTGTCTGTATGTGTGTGTGTGTGTGTGTCCGTTTGGCTTGCAGAGATAAGAATACGGCCGAGGCAAGAAGGCCCTGCCTGTCTTAAGAGGCGACTAATGGATAGGAGTCGAGAGGTGGAGAGTGTGTGCGTGTGCGTGTACGTGTGCGTGTGTGCGTGTGTGCCTGTGTGCGTGTGTTTGTCTGTGCGTGTGTGTGTGTGTCCGTTCGACTCGCAGAGATAAGAATACGTCCGTGGCAAGAAGGCCCTGCCTGTCTTAAGAGGCGACTAATGGATAGGAATCGAGAGGTGGAGAGTGTGTGCGTGTGTGCGTGTGTGCCTGTGTGCGTGTTTTTGTGTGTGCGTGTGTGTGTGTGTCCGTTCGGCTTGCAGAGATAAGAACACGGCCGTGGCAAGAAGTCCCTGCCTGTCGTAAGAGGAGAATAATGGGTAGAAGTCGAGAGGTGAATAGTGTATGTGTGCTTGCGTGTGTGTGTTTGTGTGTGAGTGTGTGTGTGTGTCCGTTCGGCTCGCAGAGATATGAATGCGTTCGTGGCAAGAAGGCCCTGCCTGTCTTAAGAGGCGACTAATGGATGGGAGTCGAGAGGTGTAGAGTGTGTGCGTGTGCGTGAGCGTTTGCGTGTGTGCGTTTGTGCCTGTGTGCGTGTGTTTGTGTGTGCGTGTATGTGTGTGTCTGATCGGCTCGCTGAAATGAGAACACGGCCGTGGCAAGAAGGCCCTGCCTGTCGTAAGAGGCGACTAATGGGTAGGAGTCGAGAGGTGAAGAGGGTATGTGAGTGTGTGCGTGTGTGGGTGTGTGTGTGTTTGTGCGTGTGTAAGTGTGTGTGTATGTATGTGTGTGTCCATTCGGCTCGCAGAGATTAGAATACGGCCCAGGCAAGAAGGCCATGCCTGTCGTAAGAGGCGACTAATGGGTAGGAGTCGAGAGGTGAAGAGTGTATTTGTGTGTGTGTGTGTGTGTGCGTGTGTGTGCGTGTGTGCGTGCGTGTGTGTGTGAGTGTGTGTGTGTCCGTTCGGCTTGCAGAGATAAGAATACGTCCGAGGCAAGAAGGCCCTGCCTCTTGTAAGGGGCGACTAATAGGTAGGAGTCGAGAGGTGAATAGTGTATGTGTATGTGTGTGCGTGTGTGGGTGTGTGTGTTTGTACGTGTGTAAATGTGTGTGTGTATGTATGTGTCCATTCGGTTCGCAGAGATTAGAATACGGCCGAGGCAAGAAGGCTATGCCTGTCGTAAGAGGCGACTAATGGGTAGGAGTCGAGAGGTGAAAAGTGTATTTGTGTGTGTGCGTGTGTGTGCATGTGTGCGTGCTTGTGTGTGTGAGTGTGTGTGTGTCCGTTCGGCTTGCAGAGATAAGAATACGGCCGAGGCAAGAAGGCCCTGCCTGTCTTAAGAGGTGACTAATGGATAGGAGTCGAGAGGTTGAGAGTGTGTGCGTGTGCGTGTGCGTGTGCGTGTGTGCGTGTGTGTGTGCGTGTGAGCGTGCGTGTGTGTTTGAGTGTGTGTGTATGTCCGTTCGGCTCGCAGAGATAAGAACATGGCCGTAGCAAGAAGGCCCTGCCTGTCGTAAGAGGCGACTAATGGGTAGGAGTCGAGAGGTAAAGAGTGTATGTGTGTGTGCGTGTGTGCGTGTGTGTGTGCGTGTGTGAGCGTGTGTGTATGTATGTGTGTCCGTTCGGCTTGCAGAGATAAGAATACGGCCGAGGCAAGAAGGCCCTGCCTGTCTTAAGAGGTGACTAATGGATAGGAGTCGAGAGGTGGAGAGTGTGTGCGTGTGCGTGTGCGTGTGTGCATGTGTGTGTGCGTGTGAGCGTGCGTGTGTGTATGAGTGTGTGTGTATGTCCGTTCGGCTCTCAGAGATAAGAACATGGCCGTGGCAAGAAGGCCCTGCCTGTCGTAAAGGGCGACTAATGGGTAGGAGTCGAGAGGTGAAGAGTGTATGTGTGTGTGTACGTGTGTGCGTGTGTGTGTGCGTGTGTGAGTATGTGTGTGTGTCCGTTCGGCTTGCAGAGATAAGAATACGTTTGTGGCAAGAAGTCCCTGAATGTCGTAAGAGGCGACTAATGGGTAGGAGTCGAGAGGTTAAGAGTGTATGTGTGTGTGTGTGTGAGTGTGTGTGTGTTCGTTCGGCTTGCAGAGATAAGAACACGGCCGAGGCAAGAAGACCCTGCTTGTCGTGAGAGACGACTAATAGGTAGGAGTCGAGAGGTGAAGAATGTATGTGTGTGTGCGTATGTGCGTGTTTGTGTGTGTGAGTGTATGTGTGTGTGCGTGTGTGCGTGCGTGTGTGAGTGTGTGTGTGAGTGTGTGTGTGTATGTGTGTGTCCGTTGGGCTTGCAGAGATAAGAACACGGCCGTGGCAAGAAGTTCCTGCCTGTCGTAAGAGGAGAATAATGGGTAGGAGTCGAGAGGTGAAGAGTGTGTGCGTGTGCGTGTGCGTGTGTGTGTGTGCGTGTGTGTGTGTCCGTTTGGCTTGCAGAGATAAGAACACGGCCGTGGCAAGAAGTCCCTGCCTGTCGTAAGAGGCGACTAATGAATAGGAGTCGAGAGGTGAAGAGCGTATGTGTCTTTGTGTGTGTGCGTGTGTTTTTGCGTGTGTGAGTATGTGTGTGTATTTGTGTGTGTGTGTCAGTTTGGCTTGCAGAGATAAGAATACGGCCGAGGCAAGAAGGCCCTGAATGTCGTAAGAGGCAACTTATGGGTAGGAGTCGAGAGGTTAAGAGTGTATGTGTGTGTGTGTGTGTGTGAGTGTGTGTGTGTCCGTTCGGCTTGCAGAGATAGGAACACGGCCGAGGCAAGAAGACCCTGCCTGTCGTGAGAGACGACTAATAGGTAGGAGTCGAGAGGTGAAGAATGTATGTGTGTGTGCGTATTTGCGTGTTTGTGTGTGTGAGTGTATGAGTGTGTGCGTGTGTGCGTGCGTGTGTGCGTGTGTGTGTGAGTGTGTGTGTATGTGTGTGTCCGTTCGGCTTGCAGAGATAAGAACACGGCCGTGGCAAGAAGTCCCTGCCTGTCGTAAGAGGAGAATAATGGGTAGGAGTCGAGAGGTGAAGAGTGTGTGCGTGTGAGTGTGCGTGTTCGTGTGTGTGTGCGTGTGTGTGTGTGTCCGTTCGGCTTGCAGATATAAGAACACGGCCGTGGCAAGAAGTCCCTGCCTGTCGTAAGAGGAGAATAATGGGTAGGAGTCGAGAGGTGAAGTGTGTATGTGTGTGTGTGCGTGTGTGCGTACGTGTGTGAGTGTATGTGTGTGTGTGTGTGAGTGTGTGTGTGTCCGTTCGGCTTGCAGAGATAAGAACACGGCCGTGGCAAGAAGTCCCTGCCTGTCGTAAGAGGCGACTAATGGATAGGAGTCGAGAGGTGGAGAGTGTGTGCGTGTGCGTGTACGTGTGCGTGTGTGCGTGTGTGCCTGTGTGCATGTGTTTGTCTGTGCGTGTGTGTGTGTGTCCGTTCGACTCGCAGAGATAAGAATACGTCCGTGGCAAGAAGGCCCTGCCTGTCTTAAGAGGCGACTAATGGATAGGAATCGAGAGGTGGAGAGTGTGTGCGTGTGTGCGTGTATGCGTGTGTGCGTGTGTGCCTGTGTGCGTGTTTTTGTGTGTGCGTGTGTGTGTGTGTCCGTTCGCTTGCAGAGATAAGAACACGGCCGTGGCAAGAAGTCCCTGCCTGTCGTAAGAGGAGAATAATGGGTAGAAGTCGAGAGGTGAATAGTGTATGTGTGCTTGCGTGTGTGTGTTTGTGTGTGAGTGTGTGTGTGTGTCCGTTCGGCTCGCAGAGATAAGAATGCGTTCGTGGAAAGAAGGCCCTGCCTGTCTTAAGAGGCGACTAATGGATGGGAGTCGAGAGGTGTAGAGTGTGTGCGTGTGCGTGAGCGTTTGCGTGTGTGCGTTTGTGCCTGTGTGCGTGTGTTTGTGTGTGCGTGTATGTGTGTGTCCGGTCGGCTCGCTGAAATGAGAACACGGCCGTGGCAAGAAGGCCCTGCCTGTCGTAAGAGACGACTAATGGGTAGGAGTCGAGAGGTGAAGAGGGTATGTGAGTGTGTGCGTGTGTGGGTGTGTGTGTGTGTTTGTGCGTGTGTAAGTGTGTGTGTGTATGTATGTGTGTGTCCATTCGGCTCGCAGAGATTAGAATACGGCCAAGGCAAGAAGGCCATGCCTGTCGTAAGAGGCGACTAATGGGTAGGAGTCGAGAGGTGAAGAGTGTATTTGTGTGTGTGTGTGTGTGTGTGCGTGTGTGTGCGTGTGTGCGTGCGTGTGTGTGTGAGTGTGTGTGTGTCCGTTCGGCTTGCAGAGATAAGAATACGTCCGAGGCAAGAAGGCCCTGCCTGTCTTAAGAGGCGACTAATGGATAGGAGTCGAGAGGTGGAGAGTGTGTGCGTGTGCGTGTACGTGTGCGTGTGTGCGTGTGTGCCTGTGTGCGTGTGTTTGTCTGTGCGTGTGTGTGTGTGTCCGTTCGACTCGCAGAGATAAGAATACGTCCGTGGCAAGAAGGCCCTGCCTGTCTTAAGAGGCGACTAATGGATAGGAATCGAGAGGTGGAGAGTGTGTGCGTGTGTGCGTGTGTGCGTGTGTGCCTGTGTGCGTGTTTTTGTGTGTGCGTGTGTGTGTGTGTCCGTTCGGCTTGCAGAGATAAGAACACGGCCGTGGCAAGAAGTCCCTGCCTGTCGTAAGAGGAGAATAATGGGTAGAAGTCGAGAGGTGAATAGTGTATGTGTGCTTGCGTGTGTGTGTTTGTGTGTGAGTGTGTGTGTGTGTGTCCGTTCGGCTCGCAGAGATATGAATGCGTTCGTGGCAAGAAGGCCCTGCCTGTCTTAAGAGGCGACTAATGGATGGGAGTCGAGAGGTGTAGAGTGTGTGCGTGTGCGTGAGCGTTTGCGTGTGTGCGTTTGTGCCTGTGTGCGTGTGTTTGTGTGTGCGTGTATGTGTGTGTCTGATCGGCTCGCTGAAATGAGAACACGGCCGTGGCAAGAAGGCCCTGCCTGTCGTAAGAGGCGACTAATGGGTAGGAGTCGAGAGGTGAAGAGGGTATGTGAGTGTGTGCGTGTGTGGGTGTGTGTGTGTTTGTGCGTGTGTAAGTGTGTGTGTATGTATGTGTGTGTCCATTCGGCTCGCAGAGATTAGAATACGGCCAAGGCAAGAAGGCCATGCCTGTCGTAAGAGGCGACTAATGGGTAGGAGTCGAGAGGTGAAGAGTGTATTTGTGTGTGTGTGTGTGTGTGCGTGTGTGTGCGTGTGTGCGTGCGTGTGTGTGTGAGTGTGTGTGTGTCCGTTCGGCTTGCAGAGATAAGAATACGTCCGAGGAAAGAAGGCCCTGCCTCTTGTAAGGGGCGACTAATAGGTAGGAGTCGAGAGGTGAATAGTGTATGTGTATGTGTGTGTGCGTGTGTGGGTGTGTGTGTTTGTACGTGTGTAAATGTGTGTGTGTATGTATGTGTCCATTCGGTTCGCAGAGATTAGAATACGGCCGAGGCAAGAAGGCTATGCCTGTCGTAAGAGGCGACTAATGGGTAGGAGTCGAGAGGTGAAAAGTGTATTTGTGTGTGTGCGTGTGTGTGCATGTGTGCGTGCTTGTGTGTGTGAGTGTGTGTGTGTCCGTTCGGCTTGCAGAGATAAGAATACGGCCGAGGCAAGAAGGCCCTGCCTGTCTTAAGAGGTGACTAATGGATAGGAGTCGAGAGGTTGAGAGTGTGTGCGTGTGCGTGTGCGTGTGCGTGTGTGCGTGTGTGTGTGCGTGTGAGCGTGCGTGTGTGTTTGAGTGTGTGTGTATGTCCGTTCGGCTCGCAGAGATAAGAACATGGCCGTAGCAAGAAGGCCCTGCCTGTCGTAAGAGGCGACTAATGGGTAGGAGTCGAGAGGTAAAGAGTGTATGTGTGTGTGCGTGTGTGCGTGTGTGTGTGCGTGTGTGAGCGTGTGTGTATGTATGTGTGTCCGTTCGGCTTGCAGAGATAAGAATACGGCCGAGGCAAGAAGGCCCTGCCTGTCTTAAGAGGTGACTAATGGATAGGAGTCGAGAGGTGGAGAGTGTGTGCGTGTGCGTGTGCGTGTGTGCATGTGTGTGTGCGTGTGAGCGTGCGTGTGTGTATGAGTGTGTGTGTATGTCCGTTCGGCTCTCAGAGATAAGAACATGGCCGTGGCAAGAAGGCCCTGCCTGTCGTAAAGGGCGACTAATGGGTAGGAGTCGAGAGGTGAAGAGTGTATGTGTGTGTGTACGTGTGTGCGTGTGTGTGTGCGTGTGTGAGTATGTGTGTGTGTCCGTTCGGCTTGCAGAGATAAGAATACGTTTGTGGCAAGAAGTCCCTGAATGTCGTAAGAGGCGACTAATGGGTAGGAGTCGAGAGGTTAAGAGTGTATGTGTGTGTGTGTGTGAGTGTGTGTGTGTTCGTTCGGCTTGCAGAGATAAGAACACGGCCGAGGCAAGAAGACCCTGCTTGTCGTGAGAGACGACTAATAGGTAGGAGTCGAGAGGTGAAGAATGTATGTGTGTGTGCGTATGTGCGTGTTTGTGTGTGTGAGTGTATGTGTGTGTGCGTGTGTGCGTGCGTGTGTGAGTGTGTGTGTGAGTGTGTGTGTGTATGTGTGTGTCCGTTGGGCTTGCAGAGATAAGAACACGGCCGTGGCAAGAAGTTCCTGCCTGTCGTAAGAGGAGAATAATGGGTAGGAGTCGAGAGGTGAAGAGTGTGTGCGTGTGCGTGTGCGTGTGTGTGTGTGTGCGTGTGTGTGTGTCCGTTTGGCTTGCAGAGATAAGAACACGGCCGTGGCAAGAAGTCCCTGCCTGTCGTAAGAGGCGACTAATGAATAGGAGTCGAGAGGTGAAGAGCGTATGTGTCTTTGTGTGTGTGCGTGTGTTTTTGCGTGTGTGAGTATGTGTGTGTATTTGTGTGTGTGTGTCAGTTTGGCTTGCAGAGATAAGAATACGGCCGAGGCAAGAAGGCCCTGAATGTCGTAAGAGGCAACTTATGGGTAGGAGTCGAGAGGTTAAGAGTGTATGTGTGTGTGTGTGTGTGTGTGAGTGTGTGTGTGTCCGTTCGGCTTGCAGAGATAGGAACACGGCCGAGGCAAGAAGACCCTGCCTGTCGTGAGAGACGACTAATAGGTAGGAGTCGAGAGGTGAAGAATGTATGTGTGTGTGCGTATTTGCGTGTTTGTGTGTGTGAGTGTATGTGTGTGTGCGTGTGTGCGTGCGTGTGTGCGTGTGTGTGTGAGTGTGTGTGAATGTGTGTGTCCGTTCGGCTTGCAGAGATAAGAACACGGCCGTGGCAAGAAGTCCCTGCCTGTCGTAAGAGGAGAATAATGGGTAGGAGTCGAGAGGTGAAGAGTGTGTGCGTGTGAGTGTGCGTGTTCGTGTGTGTGTGCGTGTGTGTGTGTGTCTGTTCGGCTTGCAGATATAAGAACACGGCCGTGGCAAGAAGTCCCTGCCTGTCGTAAGAGGAGAATAATGGGTAGGAGTCGAGAGGTGAAGTGTGTATGTGTGTGTGTGCGTGTGTGCGTACGTGTGTGAGTGTATGTGTGTGTGTGTGTGAGTGTGTGTGTGTCCGTTCGGCTTGCAGAGATAAGAACACGGCCGTGGCAAGAAGTCCCTGCCTGTCGTAAGAGGCGACTAATGGATAGGAGTCGAGAGGTGGAGAGTGTGTGCGTGTGCGTGTACGTGTGCGTGTGTGCGTGTGTGCCTGTGTGCGTGTGTTTGTCTGTGCGTGTGTGTGTGTGTCCGTTCGACTCGCAGAGATAAGAATACGTCCGTGGCAAGAAGGCCCTGCCTGTCTTAAGAGGCGACTAATGGATAGGAATCGAGAGGTGGAGAGTGTGTGCGTGTGTGCGTGTATGCGTGTGTGCGTGTGTGCCTGTGTGCGTGTTTTTGTGTGTGCGTGTGTGTGTGTGTGTCCGTTCGCTTGCAGAGATAAGAACACGGCCGTGGCAAGAAGTCCCTGCCTGTCGTAAGAGGAGAATAATGGGTAGAAGTCGAGAGGTGAATAGTGTATGTGTGCTTGCGTGTGTGTGTTTGTGTGTGAGTGTGTGTGTGTGTCCGTTCGGCTCGCAGAGATAAGAATGCGTTCGTGGAAAGAAGGCCCTGCCTGTCTTAAGAGGCGACTAATGGATGGGAGTCGAGAGGTGTAGAGTGTGTGCGTGTGCGTGAGCGTTTGCGTGTGTGCGTTTGTGCCTGTGTGCGTGTGTTTGTGTGTGCGTGTATGTGTGTGTCCGGTCGGCTCGCTGAAATGAGAACACGGCCGTGGCAAGAAGGCCCTGCCTGTCGTAAGAGGCGACTAATGGGTAGGAGTCGAGAGGTGAAGAGGGTATGTGAGTGTGTGCGTGTGTGGGTGTGTGTGTGTTTGTGCGTGTGTAAGTGTGTGTGTGTATGTATGTGTGTGTCCATTCGGCTCGCAGAGATTAGAATACGGCCAAGGCAAGAAGGCCATGCCTGTCGTAAGAGGCGACTAATGGGTAGGAGTCGAGAGGTAAAGAGTGTATTTGTGTGTGTGTGTGTGTGTGTGTGTGCGTGTGTGTGCGTGTGTGCGTGCGTGTGTGTGTGAGTGTGTGTGTGTCCGTTCGGCTTGCAGAGATAAGAATACGTCCGAGGCAAGAAGGCCCTGCCTCTTGTAAGGGGCGACTAATAGGTAGGAGTCGAGAGGTGAATAGTGTATGTGTATGTGTGTGTGCGTGTGTGGGTGTGTGTGTGTTTGTACGTGTGTAAATGTGTGTGTGTATGTATGTGTGTGTCCATTCGGTTCGCGGAGATTAGAATACGGCCGAGGCAAGAAGGCTATGCCTGTAGTAAGAGGCGACTAATGGGTAGGAGTCGAGAGGTGAAAAGTGTATTTGTGTGTGTGCGTGTGTGTGCATGTGTGCGTGCTTGTGTGTGTGAGTGTGTGTGTGTCCGTTCGGCTTGCAGAGATAAGAATACGGCCGAGGCAAGAAGGCCCTGCCTGTCTTAAGAGGTGACTAATGGATAGGAGTCGAGAGGTTGAGAGTGTGTGCGTGTGCGTGTGCGTGTGCGTGTGTGCGTGTGTGTGTGTGCGTGTGAGCGTGCGTGTGTGTTTGAGTGTGTGTGTATGTCCGTTCCGCTCGCAGAGATAAGAACATGGCCGTAGCAAGAAGGCCCTGCCTGTCGTAAGAGGCGACTAATGGGTAGGAGTCGAGAGGTAAAGAGTGTATGTGTGTGTGCGTGTGTGCGTGTGTGTGTACGTGTGTGAGCGTGTGTGTATGTATGTGTGTCCGTTCGGCTTGCAGAGATAAGAATACGGCCGAGGCAAGAAGGCCCTGCCTGTCTTAAGAGGTGACTAATGGATAGGAGTCGAGAGGTGGAGAGTGTGTGCGTGTGCGTGTGCGTGTGCGTGTGCGTGTGTGCATGTGTGTGTGCGTGTGAGCGTGCGTGTGTGTGTGAGTGTGTGTGTATGTCCGTTTGGCTCTCAGAGATAAGAACATGGCCGTGGCAAGAAGGCCCTGCCTGTCGTAAAGGGCGACTAATGGGTAGGAGTCGAGAGGTGAAGAGTGTATGTGTGTGTGTACGTGTGTGCGTGTGTGTGTGCGTGTGTGCCTGTGTGCGTGTGTTTGTGTGTGCGTGTGTGTGTGTGTCCGTTCGGCTTGCAGAGATAAGAACACGGCCGTGGCAAGAAGTCCCTGCCTGTCGTAAGAGGAGAATAATGGGTAGGAGTCGAGAGGTGAAGAGTGTGTGCGTGTGCGTGTGCGTGTGCGTGTGTGTGTGCGTGTGTGTGTGTCCGTTTGGCTTGCAGAGATAAGAACACGTCCGTAGCAAGAAAGCCCTGCCTGTCGTAAGAGACGACTAATGGATAGGAGTCGAGAGGTGGAGAGTGTGTGCGTGTACGTGTGCGTGTGCGTGTGTGCGTGTGTGCCTGTGTGCGTGTGTTTGTGTGTGCGTGTGTGTGTGTGTCCGTTCGGCTTGCAGAGATAAGAACACGGCCGTGGCAAGAAGTCCCTGCCTGTCGAAAGAGAAGAATAATGGGTAGGAGTCGAGAGGTGAAGAGTGTATGTGTGTGTGTGTGTGCGTGTGTGCGTGCGTGTTTAAGTGTGTGTGTATGTGAGTGTGTGTAAGTGTGTGTGTGTGCGGTCGGCTCGCAGAGATAAGAACACGGCCGTGGCAAGAAGTCCCTGCCTGTCGTAAGAGGAGAATAATGGGTAGGAGTCGAAAGGTGAAGAGTGTGTGCGTGTGCGTGTGCGTGTGCGTGTGTGTGTGTGCGTGTGTGTGTGTCCGTTTGGCTTGCAGAGATAAGAACACGGCCGTGGCAAGAAGTCCCTGCCTGTAGTAAGAGGCGACTAATGAATAGGAGTCGAGAGGTGAAGAGCGTATGTGTCTTTGTGTGTGTGCGTGTGTTTTTGCGTGTGTGAGTATGTGTGTGTATTTGTGTGTGTGTGTCAGTTTGGCTTGCAGAGATAAGAATACGGCCGAGGCAAGAAGGCCCTGAATGTCGTAAGAGGCAACTTATGGGTAGGAGTCGAGAGGTTAAGAGTGTATGTGTGTGTGTGTGTGAGTGTGTGTGTGTCCGTTCGGCTTGCAGAGATAAGAACACGGCCGAGGCAAGAAGACCCTGCCTGTCGTGAGAGACGACTAATAGGTAGGAGTCGAGAGGTGAAGAATGTATGTGTGTGTGCGTATGTGCGTGTTTGTGTGTGTGAGTGTATGTGTGTGTGCGTGTGTGCGTGCGTGTGTGCGTGTGTGTGTGAGTGTGTGTGTATGTGTGTGTCCGTTCGGCTTGCAGAGATAAGAACACGGCCGTGGCAAGAAGTCCCTGCCTGTCGTAAGAGGATAATAATTTGTAGGAGTCGAGAGGTGAAGAGTGTGTGCGTGTGAGTGTGCGTGTTCGTGTGTGTGTGCGTGTGTGTGTGTGTCCGTTCGGCTTGCAGATATAAGAACACGGCCGTGGCAAAAAGTCCCTGCCTGTCGTAAGAGGAGAATAATGGGTAGGAGTCGAGAGGTGAAGTGTGTATGTGTGTGTGTGCGTGTGTGCGTACGTGTGTGAGTGTATGTGTGTGTGTGTGTGAGTGTGTGTGTGTCCGTTCGGCTTGCAGAGATAAGAACACGGCCGTGGCAGAAGTCCCTGCCTGTCGTAAGAGGCGACTAATGGATAGGAGTCGAGAGGTGGAGAGTGTGTGCGTGTGCGTGTACGTGTGCGTGTGTGCGTGTGTGCCTGTGTGCGTGTGTTTGTCTGTGCGTGTGTGTGTGTGTCCGTTCGACTCGCAGAGATAAGAATACGTCCGTGGCAAGAAGGCCCTGCCTGTCTTAAGAGGCGACTAATGGATAGGAATCGAGAGGTGGAGAGTGTGTGCGTGTGTGCGTGTATGCGTGTGTGCGTGTGTGCCTGTGTGCGTGTTTTTGTGTGTGCGTGTGTGTGTGTGTCCGTTCGGCTTGCAGAGATAAGAACACGGCCGTGGCAAGAAGTCCCTGCCTGTCGTAAGAGGAGAATAATGGGTAGAAGTCGAGAGGTGAATAGTGTATGTGTGCTTGCGTGTGTGTGTTTGTGTGTGAGTGTGTGTGTGTGTCCGTTCGGCTCGCAGAGATAAGAATGCGTTCGTGGCAAGAAGGCCCTGCCTGTCTTAAGAGGCGACTAATGGATGGGAGTCGAGAGGTGTAGAGTGTGTGCGTGTGCGTGAGCGTTTGCGTGTGTGCGTTTGTGCCTGTGTGCGTGTGTTTGTGTGTGCGTGTATGTGTGTGTCCGGTCGGCTCGCTGAAATGAGAACACGGCCGTGGCAAGAAGGCCCTGCCTGTCGTAAGAGGCGACTAATGGGTAGGAGTCGAGAGGTGAAGAGGGTATGTGAGTGTGTGCGTGTGTGGGTGTGTGTGTATTTGTGCGTGTGTAAGTGTGTGTGTGTATGTATGTGTGTGTCCATTCGGCTCGCAGAGATTAAAATACGGCCAAGGCAAGAAGGCCATGCCTGTCGTAAGAGGCGACTAATGGGTAGGAGTCGAGAGGTGAAGAGTGTATTTGTGTGTGTGTGTGTGTGTGTGTGTGCGTGTGTGTGCGTGTGTGCGTGCGTGTGTGTGTGAGTGTGTGTGTGTCCGTTCGGCTTGTAGAGATAAGAATACGTCCGAGGCAAGAAGGCCCTGCCTCTTGTAAGGGGCGACTAATAGGTAGGAGTCGAGAGGTGAATAGTGTATGTGTATGTGTGTGTGCGTGTGTGGGTGTGTGTGTGTTTGTACGTGTGTAAATGTGTGTGTGTATGTATGTGTGTGTCCATTCGCTTCGCAGAGATTAGAATACGGCCGAGGCAAGAAGGCTATGCCTGTAGTAAGAGGCGACTAATGGGTAGGAGTCGAGAGGTGAAAAGTGTATTTGTGTGTGTGCGTGTGTGTGCATGTGTGCGTGCTTGTGTGTGTGAGTGTGTGTGTGTCCGTTCGGCTTGCAGAGATAAGAATACGGCCGAGGCAAGAAGGCCCTGCCTGTCTTAAGAGGTGACTAATGGATAGGAGTCGAGAGGTTGAGAGTGTGTGCGTGTGCGTGTGCGTGTGCGTGTGTGCGTGTGTGTGTGTGCGTGTGAGCGTGCGTGTGTGTTTGAGTGTGTGTGTATGTCCGTTCGGCTCGCAGAGATAAGAACATGGCCGTAGCAAGAAGGCCCTGCCTGTCGTAAGAGGCGACTAATGGGTATAAGTCGAGAGGTAAAGAGTGTATGTGTGTGTGCGTGTGTGCGTGTGTGTGTACGTGTGTGAGCGTGTGTGTATGTATGTGTGTCCGTTCGGCTTGCAGAGATAAGAATACGGCCGAGGCAAGAAGGCCCTGCCTGTCTTAAGAGGTGACTAATGGATAGGAGTCGAGAGGTGGAGAGTGTGTGCGTGTGAGTGTGCGTGTGTGCATGTGTGTGTGCGTGTGAGCGTGCGTGTGTGTGTGAGTGTGTGTGTATGTCCGTTCGGCTCTCAGAGATAAGAACATGGCCGTGGCAAGAAGGCCCTGCCTGTCGTAAAGGGCGACTAATGGGTAGGAGTCGAGAGGTGAAGAGTGTATGTGTGTGTGTACGTGTGTGCGTGTGTGTGTGCGTGTGTGAGTATGTGTGTGTGTCCGTTCGGCTTGCAGAGATAAGAATACGTTTGTGGCAAGAAGTCCCTGAATGTCGTAAGAGGCGACTAATGGGTAGGAGTCGAGAGGTTAAGAGTGTATGTGTGTGTGTGTGAGTGTGTGTGTGTGTGCGTGTGTGTGTGAGTGTGTGTGTGTATGTGTGTGTCCGTTCGGCTTGCAGAGATAAGAACACGGCCGTGGCAAGAAGTCCCTGCCTGTCGTAAGAGGAGAATAATGGGTAGGAGTCGAGAGGTGAAGAGTGTGTGCGTGTGCGTGTGCGTGTGTGTGTGCGTGTGTGTGTGTCCGTTTGGCTTGCAGAGATAAGAACACGGCCGTGGCAAGAAGTCCCTGCCTGTCGTAAGAGGCGACTAATGAATAGGAGTCGAGAGGTGAAGAGCGTATGTGTCTTTGTGTGTGTGCGTGTGTTTTTGCGTGTGTGAGTATGTGTGTGTATTTGTGTGTGTGTGTCAGTTTGGCTTGCAGAGATAAGAATACGGCCGAGGCAAGAAGGCCCTGAATGTCGTAAGAGGCGACTTATGGGTAGGAGTCGAGAGGTTAAGAGTGTATGTGTGTGTGTGTGTGTGTGTGTCCGTTCGGCTTGCAGAGATAAGAACACGGCCGAGGCAAGAAGACCCTGCCTGTCGTGAGAGACGACTAATAGGTAGGAGTCGAGAGGTGAAGAATGTATGTGTGTGTGCGTATGTGCGTGTTTGTGTGTGTGAGTGTATGTGTGTGTGCGTGTGTGCGTGTGTGTGTGCGTGTGTGTGTGTGCGTGTGAGCGTGCGTGTGTGTTTGAGTGTGTGTGTATGTCCGTTCGGCTCGCAGAGATAAGAACATGGCCGTAGCAAGAAGGCCCTGCCTGTCGTAAGAGGCGACTAATGGGTAGGAGTCGAGAGGTAAAGAGTGTATGTGTGTGTGCGTGTGTGCGTGTGTGTGTACGTGTGTGAGCGTGTGTGTATGTATGTGTGTCCGTTCGGCTTGCAGAGATAAGAATACGGCCGAGGCAAGAAGGCCCTGCCTGTCTTAAGAGGTGACTAATGGATAGGAGTCGAGAGGTGGAGAGTGTGTGCGTGTGCGTGTGCGTGTGCGTGTGCGTGTGTGCATGTGTGTGTGCGTGTGAGCGTGCGTGTGTGTGTGAGTGTGTGTGTATGTCCGTTTGGCTCTCAGAGATAAGAACATGGCCGTGGCAAGAAGGCCCTGCCTGTCGTAAAGGGCGACTAATGGGTAGGAGTCGAGAGGTGAAGAGTGTATGTGTGTGTGTACGTGTGTGCGTGTGTGTGTGCGTGTGTGAGTATGTGTGTGTGTGTCCGTTCGGCTTGCAGAGATAAGAATACGTTTGTGGCAAGAAGTCCCTGAATGTCGTAAGAGGCGACTAATGGGTAGGAGTCGAGAGGTTAAGAGTGTATGTG
>NW_027311894.1:1235000-1250000 GCF_040954645.1 Diabrotica undecimpunctata | reverse complement strand
GTGTCCGTTCGGCTTGTAGAGATAAGAATACGTCCAAGGCAAGAAGGCCCTGCCTCTTGTAAGGGGCGACTAATAGGTAGGAGTCGAGAGGTGAATAGTGTATGTGTATGTGTGTGTGCGTGTGTGGGTGTGTGTGTGTTTGTACGTGTGTAAATGTGTGTGTGTATGTATGTGTGTGTCCATTCGCTTCGCAGAGATTAGAATACGGCCGAGGCAAGAAGGCTATGCCTGTAGTAAGAGGCGACTAATGGGTAGGAGTCGAGAGGTGAAAAGTGTATTTGTGTGTGTGCGTGTGTGTGCATGTGTGCGTGCTTGTGTGTGTGAGTGTGTGTGTGTCCGTTCGGCTTGCAGAGATAAGAATACGGCCGAGGCAAGAAGGCCCTGCCTGTCTTAAGAGGTGACTAATGGATAGGAGTCGAGAGGTTGAGAGTGTGTGCGTGTGCGTGTGCGTGTGCGTGTGTGCGTGTGTGTGTGCGTGTGAGCGTGCGTGTGTGTTTGAGTGTGTGTGTATGTCCGTTCGGCTCGCAGAGATAAGAACATGGCCGTAGCAAGAAGGCCCTGCCTGTCGTAAGAGGCGACTAATGGGTATAAGTCGAGAGGTAAAGAGTGTATGTGTGTGTGCGTGTGTGCGTGTGTGTGTACGTGTGTGAGCGTGTGTGTATGTATGTGTGTCCGTTCGGCTTGCAGAGATAAGAATACGGCCGAGGCAAGAAGGCCCTGCCTGTCTTAAGAGGTGACTAATGGATAGGAGTCGAGAGGTGGAGAGTGTGTGCGTGTGAGTGTGCGTGTGTGCATGTGTGTGTGCGTGTGAGCGTGCGTGTGTGTGTGAGTGTGTGTGTATGTCCGTTCGGCTCTCAGAGATAAGAACATGGCCGTGGCAAGAAGGCCCTGCCTGTCGTAAAGGGCGACTAATGGGTAGGAGTCGAGAAGTGAAGAGTGTATGTGTGTGTGTACGTGTGTGCGTGTGTGTGTGCGTGTGTGAGTATGTGTGTGTGTCCGTTCGGCTTGCAGAGATAAGAATACGTTTGTGGCAAGAAGTCCCTGAATGTCGTAAGAGGCGACTAATGGGTAGGAGTCGAGAGGTTAAGAGTGTATGTGTGTGTGTGTGAGTGTGTGTGTGTGTGCGTGTGTGTGTGAGTGTGTGTGTGTATGTGTGTGTCCGTTCGGCTTGCAGAGATAAGAACACGGCCGTGGCAAGAAGTCCCTGCCTGTCGTAAGAGGAGAATAATGGGTAGGAGTCGAGAGGTGAAGAGTGTGTGCGTGTGCGTGTGCGTGTGTGTGTGCGTGTGTGTGTGTCCGTTTGGCTTGCAGAGATAAGAACACGGCCGTGGCAAGAAGTCCCTGCCTGTCGTAAGAGGCGACTAATGAATAGGAGTCGAGAGGTGAAGAGCGTATGTGTCTTTGTGTGTGTGCGTGTGTTTTTGCGTGTGTGAGTATGTGTGTGTATTGTGTGTGTGTGTCAGTTTGGCTTGCAGAGATAAGAATACGGCCGAGGCAAGAAGGCCCTGAATGTCGTAAGAGGCGACTTATGGGTAGGAGTCGAGAGGTTAAGAGTGTATGTGTGTGTGTGTGTGTGTGTCCGTTCGGCTTGCAGAGATAAGAACACGGCCGAGGCAAGAAGACCCTGCCTGTCGTGAGAGACGACTAATAGGTAGGAGTCGAGAGGTGAAGAATGTATGTGTGTGTGCGTATGTGCGTGTTTGTGTGTGTGAGTGTATGTGTGTGTGCGTGTGTGCGTGTGTGTGTGCGTGTGTGTGTGAGTGTGTGTGTATGTGTGTGTCCGTTCGGCTTGCAGAGATAAGAACACGGCCGTGGCAAGAAGTCCCTGCCTGTCGTAAGAGGAGAATAATGGGTAGGAGTCGAGAGGTGAAGAGTGCGTGCGTGTGAGTGTGCGTGTTCGTGTGTGTGTGCGTGTGTGTGTGTGTCCGTTCGGCTTGCAGATATAAGAACACGGCCGTGGCAAGAGGTCCCTGCCTGTCGTAAGAGGAGAATAATGGGTAGGAGTCGAGAGGTGAAGAGTGTATGTGTGTGTGCGTATGTGCGTGTTTGTGTGTGTGAGTGTGTGTGTATGTGTGTGTCCGTTCGGCTTGCAGAGATAAGAACACGGCCGTGGCAAGAAGTCCCTGCCTGTCGTAAGAGGAGAATAATGGGTAGGAGTCGAGAGGTGAAGAGTGTGTGCGTGTGAGTGTGCGTGTGTGCGTGTGTGTGTGCGTGTGTGAGTGTGTGTGTATGTGTGTGTGTCCGTCTGGCTTGCAGAGGTAAGAATACGGCCAAGGCAAGAAGACCCTGCCAGTTGTAAGGGGCGACTAATAGGTAGGAGTCGAGAGGTGAAGAGTGTATGTGTGTGTCTGCGTGTGTGCGTGTGTTTGTGCGTGTGTGAGTATGTGTGTGTCCGTTCGGCTTGCAGAGATAAGAATACGTCCGTGGCAAGAAGGCCCTGCCTGTCTTAAGAGGCGACTAATGGATAGGAGTCGAGAGGTGGAAAGTGTGTGCGTGTGCCTGTGCGTGTGCGTGTGCGTGTGTGCGTGTGTGCCTGTGTGCGTGTGTTTGTGTGTGCGTGTGTGTGTGTCTGTTCGGCTTTCAGAGATAAGAACACGGCCGTGGCAAGAAGCCCCTACCTGTCGTAAGAGGAGAATAATGGGTAGGAGTCGAGAGGTGAATAGTGTATGTGTGTGTGTGTGCGTGTGTAAGTGTGTGTGTGTGTGTGAGTGTGTGTGTGTCTGTTCGGCTCGCAGAGATCAGAATACGTCCGTGACAAGAAGGCCTTGCCTGTCTTAAGAGGCGACTAATGGATAGGAGTCGAAAGGTGGAGAGTGTGTGCTTGAGCGTGTGCGTGTGCGTGTGTGCGTTCGGCTTGCTGAGATAAGAACACGACCGTGGCAAGAAGACCCTGCCTTTCGAAAGAGACGAATAATGGGTAGGAGTCGAGAGGTTAAGAGTGTATATGTGTGTGTGCGCGTGTGTGCGTGCGTGTGTTCTTGTATTTGTGTGTGTGAGTGTGTGTGTGTCCGGTCGGCTCGCAGAGATAAGAACATGGCCGTGGCAGGAAGGCCCTGCCTGTCGTAAGAGGCGACTAATGGGTAGGAGTCGAGAGGTGAAGAGTGTATGTGTGTGTGTGCGTGTGTGCGTGTGTGTGTGCGTGTGTGAGTATGTGTGTGTGTCCGGTCGGCTCGCAGAGATGAGAACACGGCCGTGGCAAGAAGGCCCTGCCTGCCGTAAGAGGCGACTAATGGGTAGGAGTCGAGAGGTGAAGAGTGTATATGTGTGTGCCTGTGTGCGTGTATTTGTGTGTGCGTGTGTGTGTGTGCGTGTGTGTGTGTGTCCGTTCGGCTTGCAGAGATAAGAACACGGTTGAGGCAAAAAGGCCCTGCCTGTCGTAAGAGGCGACTAATAGGTAGGAGTCGAGAGGTTAAGAATATATGTGTGTGTGCGTGTGTGCGTGTGTGTGTGTGTGTGTATGTGTGTGTGGGTGTGTGCGTGCGTGTGTGCGTGTGCGTGTGCGTGTGTGCGTGCGTGTGTGCGTGTGTGTGTGTGTTTGTGAGTGTGTGTGTGTGTATGTGTATGTGTGTGTGTATGTCCCTTCGGCTCGCAGAGATAAGAATACGGCGGTGGCAAGAAGGCCCTGCCTGTCGTAAGGGGCGAGTAATAGGTAAGAGTCGAGAGGTGAATAGTGTAGGTGTCTGTGTGTGTGTGAGTGTGTATGTGTGTCTGTATGCAAGAAGGCCATGCCTGTCGTAAGAGGCAACTAATGGGTAGGAGTCGAGAGGTGAAGAGTATATGTGTGCTTGTGTGTGTGTGTGTTCGTATGTGCGTGTGTGTGTGTGAGCATGTGTGTGTGTATATGTGTAAGTGTGTGTGTTGGTCCCTTCTGCTCGAAGAGATAAGAATACGGCCGTGGCAAGAAGGCCATGCCTGCTGTAAGGAGCGACTAATGGGTAGGATTTGAGAGGTAAAGAGTGAACGTGTGTGTGTGCGTGTGTTCGTGTGTGAGTGTGTTTGTGTGTGCGCGTGTGTGTGTGTGTGTGTGTTCGTGTGAACGTGTGTGTGTGTGCGAGTGTATGTATGTGTGTCCGTTCGGCTTGCAGAGATAAGAATACGTCCGTGGCAAGAAGGCCCTGCCTATCTTAAGAGGCGACTAATGGATAGGAGTCGAGAGGTGGAGAGTGTGTGCGTGTGCGTGTGCGTGTGCGTGGGTGCGTGTGTGTGTGTGTGCGTGTGTGCGTGCGTGTGTGTGTGAGTGTGTGTGTGAGTGTGTGTGTCCATTCGGCACACAGAGATAAGAACTCGACTGTGGCAAGTAGTCCCTGCCTGTTGTAAGAGGCGACTAATGGGTAGGAGTCGAAAGGTGAAGAGTGTATGTGTGTGTGTGTGTGCTTGTGTGCGTGTGTTTGTGCGTGTGTGAGTGTGTGTGTGTGCGTGTGTGCGAACGTGCGTGTGTGTGTGTGTGTGTTTGTCCGCTCGGCTTCCAGAGATAAGAATACGGCCGGGGCAAGAAGGCCCTGCCTCTCTTAAGAGGCGACTAATGGATAGGAATCGAGAGGTGGAGAGTGTGTGCGTGTGTGCGTATGTGCGTGTGGGCCTGTGTGCGTGTGTTTGTGTGTGCGTGTGTGTGTGTCCGTTCGGCTTGCAGAGATAAGAACACGGCCGTGGCAAGAAGTGCCTGCCTGTCGTAAGAGGAGAATAATGGGTAGAAGTCGAGAGGTGAATACTGTATGTGTGCTTGCGTGTGTGCGTGTGTGTGAGTGTGTGTGTGTGTCCGTTCGGCTCGCAGAGATAAGAACACGGCCGTGGCAAGAAGTCCCTGAATGTCGTAAGAGGCGACTAATGGATAGGAGTCGAGAGGTGGAGACTGTGTGCGTGTACGTGTGCGTGTGCGTGTGTGCGTGTGTGCCTGTGTGCGTGTTTTTGTGTGTGCGTGTGTGTGTGTGTTTGTGTGTGTCCGTTCGGCTTGCAGAGATAAGAACACGCCCGTGGCAAGAAGTCCCTGCCTGTCGTAAGAGGCGACTAATGGATAGGAGTCGAGAGGTGGAGAGTGTGTGCGTGTGCGTGTACGTGTGCGTGTGTGCGTGTGTGCCTGTGTGCGTGTGTTTGTCTGTGCGTGTGTGTGTGTGTCCGTTCGACTCGCAGAGATAAGAATACGTCCGTGGCAAGAAGGCCCTGCCTGTCTTAAGAGGCGACTAATGGATAGGAATCGAGAGGTGGAGAGTGTGTGCGTGTGTGCGTGTATGCGTGTGTGCGTGTGTGCCTGTGTGCGTGTTTTTGTGTGTGCGTGTGTGTGTGTGTCCGTTCGCTTGCAGAGATAAGAACACGGCTGTGGCAAGAAGTCCCTGCCTGTCGTAAGAGGAGAATAATGGGTAGAAGTCGAGAGGTGAATAGTGTATGTGTGCTTGCGTGTGTGTGTTTGTGTGTGAGTGTGTGTGTGTGTCCGGTCGGCTCGCTGAAATGAGAACACGGCCGTGGCAAGAAGGCCCTGCCTGTCGTAAGAGGCGACTAATGGGTAGGAGTCGAGAGGTGAAGAGGGTATGTGAGTGTGTGCGTGTGTGGGTGTGTGTGTGTTTGTGCGTGTGTAAGTGTGTGTGTGTATGTATGTGTGTGTCCATTCGGCTCGCAGAGATTAGAATACGGCCAAGGCAAGAAGGCCATGCCTGTCGTAAGAGGCGACTAATGAGTAGGAGTCGAGAGGTGAAGAGTGTATTTGTGTGTGTGTGTGTGTGTGCGTGTGTGTGCGTGTGTGCGTGCGTGTGTGTGTGAGTGTGTGCGTGTATGTGTGTGTCCGGTCGGCTCGCTGAAATGAGAACACGGCCGTGGCAAGAAGGCCCTGCCTGTCGTAAGAGGCGACTAATGGGTAGGAGTCGAGAGGTGAAGAGGGTATGTGAGTGTGTGCGTGTGTGGGTGTGTGTGTGTTTGTGCGTGTGTAAGTGTGTGTGTGTATGTATGTGTGTGTCCATTCGGCTCGCAGAGATTAGAATACGGCCAAGGCAAGAAGGCCATGCCTGTCGTAAGAGGCGACTAATGAGTAGGAGTCGAGAGGTGAAGAGTGTATTTGTGTGTGTGTGTGTGTGTGTGTGTGCGTGTGTGTGCGTGTGTGCGTGCGTGTGTGTGTGAGTGTGTGTGTGTCCGTTCGGCTTGCAGAGATAAGAATACGTCCGAGGCAAGAAGGCCCTGCCTCTTGTAAGGGGCGACTAATAGGTAGGAGTCGAGAGGTGAATAGTGTATGTGTATGTGTGTGTGCGTGTGTGGGTGTGTGTGTGTTTGTACGTGTGTAAATGTGTGTGTGTATGTATGTGTGTGTCCATTCGGTTCGCAGAGATTAGAATACGGCCGAGGCAAGAAGGCTATGCCTGTAGTAAGAGGCGACTAATGGGTAGGAGTCGAGAGGTGAAAAGTGTATTTGTGTGTGTGCGTGTGTGTGCATGTGTGCGTGCTTGTGTGTGTGAGTGTGTGTGTGTCCGTTCGGCTTGCAGAGATAAGAATACGGCCGAGGCAAGAAGGCCCTGCCTGTCTTAAGAGGTGACTAATGGATAGGAGTCGAGAGGTTGAGAGTGTGTGCGTGTGCGTGTGCGTGTGCGTGTGTGCGTGTGTGTGTGTGTGCGTGTGAGCGTGCGTGTGTGTTTGAGTGTGTGTGTATGTCCGTTCGGCTCGCAGAGATAAGAATATGGCCGTAGCAAGAAGGCCCTGCCTGTCGTAAGAGGCGACTAATGGGTAGGAGTCGAGAGGTAAAGAGTGTATGTGTGTGTGCGTGTGTGCGTGTGTGTGTACGTGTGTGAGCGTGTGTGTATGTATGTGTGTCCGTTCGGCTTGCAGAGATAAGAATACGGCCGAGGCAAGAAGGCCCTGCCTGTCTTAAGAGGTGACTAATGGATAGGAGTCGAGAGGTGGAGAGTGTGTGCGTGTGCGTGTGCGTGTGCGTGTGTGCATGTGTGTGTGCGTGTGAGCGTGCGTGTGTGTGTGAGTGTGTGTGTATGTCCGTTTGGCTCTCAGAGATAAGAACATGGCCGTGGCAAGAAGGCCCTGCCTGTCGTAAAGGGCGACTAATGGGTAGGAGTCGAGAGGTGAAGAGTGTATGTGTGTGTGTACGTGTGTGCGTGTGTGTGCGTGTGTGAGTATGTGTGTGTGTGTCCGTTCGGCTTGCAGAGATAAGAATACGTTTGTGGCAAGAAGTCCCTGAATGTCGTAAGAGGCGACTAATGGGTAGGAGTCGAGAGGTTAAGAGTTTATGTGTGTGTGTGTGTGAGTGTGTGTGTGTCCGTTCGGCTTGCAGAGATAAGAACACGGCCGAGGCAAGAAGACCCTGCCTGTCGTGAGAGACGACTAATAGGTAGGAGTCGAGAGGTGAAGAATGTATGTGTGTGTGCGTATGTGCGTGTTTGTGTGTGTGAGTGTATGTGTGTGTGCGTGTGTGCGTGCGTGTGTGCGTGTGTGTGTGAGTGTGTGTGTATGTGTGTGTCCGTTCGGCTTGCAGAGATAAGAACACGGCCGTGGCAAGAAGTCCCTGCCTGTCGTAAGAGGATAATAATGGGTAGGAGTCGAGAGGTGAAGAGTGTGTGCGTGTGAGTGTGCGTGTTCGTGTGTGTGTGCGTGTGTGTGTGTGTCCGTTCGGCTTGCAGATATAAGAACACGGCCGTGGCAAGAAGTCCCTGCCTGTCGTAAGAGGAGAATAATGGGTAGGAGTCGAGAGGTGAAGTGTGTATGTGTGTGTGTGCGTGTGTGCGTACGTGTGTGAGTGTATGTGTGTGTGTGTGTGTGAGTGTGTGTGTGTCCGTTCGGCTTGCAGAGATAAGAACACGGCCGTGGCAAGAAGTCCCTGCCTGTCGTAAGAGGCGACTAATGGATAGGAGTCGAGAGGTGGAGAGTGTGTGCGTGTGCGTGTACGTGTGCGTGTGTGCGTGTGTGCCTGTGTGCGTGTGTTTGTCTGTGCGTGTGTGTGTGTGTCCGTTCGACTCGCAGAGATAAGAATACGTCCGTGGCAAGAAGGCCCTGCCTGTCTTAAGAGGCGACTAATGGATAGGAATCGAGAGGTGGAGAGTGTGTGCGTGTGTGCGTGTATGCGTGTGTGCGTGTGTGCCTGTGTGCGTGTTTTTGTGTGTGCGTGTGTGTGTGTGTCCGTTCGGCTTGCAGAGATAAGAACACGGCCGTGGCAAGAAGTCCCTGCCTGTCGTAAGAGGAGAATAATGGGTAGAAGTCGAGAGGTGAATAGTGTATGTGTGCTTGCGTGTGTGTGTTTGTGTGTGAGTGTGTGTGTGTGTCCGTTCGGCTCGCAGAGATAAGAATGTGTTCGTGGCAAGAAGGCCCTGCCTGTCTTAAGAGGCGACTAATGGATGGGAGTCGAGAGGTGTAGAGTGTGTGCGTGTGTGCGTTTGTGCCTGTGTGCGTGTGTTTGTGTGTGCGTGTATGTGTGTGTCCGGTCGGCTCGCTGAAATGAGAACACGGCCGTGGCAAGAAGGCCCTGCCTGTCGTAAGAGGCGACTAATGGGTAGGAGTCGAGAGGTGAAGAGGGTATGTGAGTGTGTGCGTGTGTGGGTGTGTGTGTATTTGTGCGTGTGTAAGTGTGTGTGTGTATGTATGTGTGTGTCCATTCGGCTCGCAGAGATTAGAATACGGCCAAGGCAAGAAGGCCATGCCTGTCGTAAGAGGCGACTAATGGGTAGGAGTCGAGAGGTGAAGAGTGTATTGTGTGTGTGTGTGTGTGTGTGTGTGCGTGTGTGTGCGTGTGTGCGTGCGTGTGTGTGTGAGTGTGTGTGTGTCCGTTCGGCTTGCAAAGATAAGAATACGTCCGAGGCAAGAAGGCCCTGCCTCTTGTAAGGGGCGACTAATAGGTAGGAGTCGAGAGGTGAATAGTGTATGTGTATGTGTGTGTGCGTGTGTGGGTGTGTGTGGGTTTGTACGTGTGTAAATGTGTGTGTGTATGTATGTGTGTGTCAATTCGCTTCGCAGAGATTAGAATACGGCCGAGGCAAGAAGGCTATGCCTGTAGTAAGAGGCGACTAATGGGTAGGAGTCGAGAGGTGAAAAGTGTATTTGTGTGTGTGCGTGTGTGTGCATGTGTGCGTGCTTGTGTGTGTGAGTGTGTGTGTGTCCGTTCGGCTTGCAGAGATAAGAATACGGCCGAGGCAAGAAGGCCCTGCCTGTCTTAAGAGGTGACTAATGGATAGGAGTCGAGAGGTTGAGAGTGTGTGCGTGTGCGTGTGCGTGTGCGTGTGTGCGTGTGTGTGTGTGCGTGTGAGCGTGCGTGTGTGTTTGAGTGTGTGTGTATGTCCGTTCGGCTCGCAGAGATAAGAACATGGCCGTAGCAAGAAGGCCCTGCCTGTCGTAAGAGGCGACTAATGGGTAGGAGTCGAGAGGTAAAGAGTGTATGTGTGTGTGCGTGTGTGCGTGTGTGTGTACGTGTGTGAGCGTGTGTGTATGTATGTGTGTCCGTTCGGCTTGCAGAGATAAGAATACGGCCGAGGCAAGAAGGCCCTGCCTGTCTTAAGAGGTGACTAATGGATAGGAGTCGAGAGGTGGAGAGTGTGTGCGTGTGCGTGTGCGTGTGTGCATGTGTGTGTGCGTGTGAGCGTGCGTGTGTGTGAGTGTGTGTGTATGTCCGTTCGGCTCTCAGAGATAAGAACATGGCCGTGGCAAGAAGGCCCTGCCTGTCGTAAAGGGCGACTAATGGGTAGGAGTCGAGAGGTGAAGAGTGTATGTGTGTGTGTACGTGTGTGCGTGTGTGTGTGCGTGTGTGAGTATGTGTGTGTGTCCGTTCGGCTTGCAGAGATAAGAATACGTTTGTGGCAAGAAGTCCCTGAATGTCGTAAGAGGCGACTAATGGGTAGGAGTCGAGAGGTTAAGAGTGTATGTGTGTGTGTGTGAGTGTGTGTGTGTGCGTGTGTGTGTGAGTGTGTGTGTGTATGTGTGTGTCCGTTCGGCTTGCAGAGATAAGAACACGGCCGTGGCAAGAAGTCCCTGCCTGTCGTAAGAGGAGAATAATGGGTAGGAGTCGAGAGGTGAAGAGTGTGTGCGTGTGCGTGTGCGTGTGTGTGTGTGTGCGTGTGTGTGTGTCCGTTTGGCTTGCAGAGATAAGAACACGGCCGTGGCAAGAAGTCCCTGCCTGTCGTAAGAGGCGACTAATGAATAGGAGTCGAGAGGTGAAGAGCGTATGTGTCTTTGTGTGTGTGCGTGTGTTTTTGCGTGTGTGAGTATGTGTGTGTATTTGTGTGTGTGTGTCAGTTTGGCTTGCAGAGATAAGAATACGGCCGAGGCAAGAAGGCCCTGAATGTCGTAAGAGGCGACTTATGGGTAGGAGTCGAGAGGTTAAGAGTGTATGTGTGTGTGTGTGTGTGTGTGTCCGTTCGGCTTGCAGAGATAAGAACACGGCCGAGGCAAGAAGACCCTGCCTGTCGTGAGAGACGACTAATAGGTAGGAGTCGAGAGGTGAAGAATGTATGTGTGTGTGCGTATGTGCGTGTTTGTGTGTGTGAGTGTATGTGTGTGTGAGTGTATGTGTGTGTGCGTGTGTGCGTGTGTGTGTGCGTGTGTGTGTGAGTGTGTGTGTATGTGTGTGTCCGTTCGGCTTGCAGAGATAAGAACACGGCCGTGGCAAGAAGTCCCTGCCTGTCGTAAAAGGAGAATAATGGGTAGGAGTCGAGAGGTGAAGAGTGTGTGCGTGTGAGTGTGCGTGTTCGTGTGTGTGTGCGTGTGTGTGTGTGTCCGTTCGGCTTGCAGATATAAGAACACGGCCGTGGCAAGAAGTCCCTGCCTGTCGTAAGAGGAGAATAATGGGTAGGAGTCGAGAGGTGAAGAGTGTATGTGTGTGTGCGTATGTGCGTGTTTGTGTGTGTGAGTGTGTGTGTATGTGTGTGTCCGTTCGGCTTGCAGAGATAAGAACACGGCCGTGGCAAGAAGTCCCTGCCTGTCGTAAGAGGAGAATAATGGGTAGGAGTCGAGAGGTGAAGAGTGTGTGCGTGTGAGTGTGCGTGTGTGCGTGTGTGTGTGCGTGTGTGAGTGTGTGTGTATGTGTGTGTGTCCGTCTGGCTTGCAGAGGTAAGAATACGGCCAAGGCAAGAAGACCCTGCCAGTTGTAAGGGGCGACTAATAGGTAGGAGTCGAGAGGTGAAGAGTGTATGTGTGTGTCTGCGTGTGTGCGTGTGTTTGTGCGTGTGTGAGTATGTGTGTGTCCGTTCGGCTTGCAGAGATAAGAATACGTCCGTGGCAAGAAGGCACTGCCTGTCTTAAGAGGCGACTAATGGATAGGAGTCGAGAGGTGGAAAGTGTGTGCGTGTGCCTGTGCGTGTGCGTGTGCGTGTGTGCGTGTGTGCCTGTGTGCGTGTGTTTGTGTGTGCGTGTGTGTGTGTCTGTTCGGCTTTCAGAGATAAGAACACGGCCGTGGCAAGAAGCCCCTACCTGTCGTAAGAGGAGAATAATGGGTAGGAGTCGAGAGGTGAATAGTGTATGTGTGTGTGTGTGCGTGTGTAAGTGTGTGTGTGTGTGAGTGTGTGTGTGTCCGTTCGGCTCGCAGAGATCAGAATACGTCCGTGACAAGAAGGCCTTGCCTGTCTTAAGAGGCGACTAATGGATAGGAGTCGAAAGGTGGAGAGTGTGTGCTTGTGCGTGTGCGTGTGCGTGTGTGCGTTCGGCTTGCTGAGATAAGAACACGACCGTGGCAAGAAGACCCTGCCTTTCGAAAGAGACGAATAATGGGTAGGAGTCGAGAGGTTAAGAGTGTATATGTGTGTGTGCGCGTGTGTGCGTGCGTGTGTTCTTGTATTTGTGTGTGTGAGTGTGTGTGTGTCCGGTCGGCTCGCAGAGATTAAGAGGCGACTAATGGGTAGGAGTCGAGAGGTGAAGAGTGTATGTGTGTGTGTGCGTGTGTGCGTGTGTGTGTGCGTGTGTGAGTATGTGTGTGTGTCCGGTCGGCTCGCAGAGATGAGAACACGGCCGTGGCAAGAAGGCCCTGCCTGCCGTAAGAGGCGACTAATGGGTAGGAGTCGAGAGGTGAAGAGTGTATGTGTGTGTGCCTGTGTGCGTGTATTTGTGTGTGCGTGTGTGTGTGTGCGTGTGTGTGTGTGTCCGTTCGGCTTGCAGAGATAAGAACACGGTTGAGGCAAAAAGGCCCTGCCTGTCGTAAGAGGCGACTAATAGGTAGGAGTCGATAGGTTAAGAATATATGTGTGTGTGCGTGTGTGCGTGTGTGTGTGTGTGTGTGTGTATGTGTGTGTGCGTGTGTGCGTGCGTGTGTGCGTGTGCGTGTGCGTGTGTGCGTGCGTGTGTGCGTGTGTGTGTGTGTTTGTGAGTGTGTGTGTGTGTATGTGTATGTGTGTGTGTATGTCACTTCGGCTCGCAGAGATAAGAACACGGCCGTGGCAAGAAGGCCTTGCCTGTCGTAAGAGGCGACTAATGAGTAGGAGTCAAGAGGTAAGTAGTGTATGTGTGTGTGTGTGTGCGTGTGTGTATGTGCATGTGTGACTGTGTGTGTGTGTGTCCTTCGGCTCGCAGAGAAAAGAATACGGCCGTGGTAAGAAGGCCCTGCCTGTCGTAAGAGGCGACTAATGAGTAGGAGTCGAGAAGTGAAGAGTTTATATGTGTGTGTGTGCGTGTGTGTGTGCGTGAGTGTGTGTGTGTATGTGTGTGTGTTCGTGTGTGCGTGCGTGTATGTGTGTGTGAGAGTATGTGTGTGTGTATGTGTATGTGTGTGTGTATGTCCCTTCGGCTCGCAGAGATAAGAACACGGCCGTGGCAAGAAGGCCCTGCCTGTCGTAAGAGGCGACTAATGAGTAGGAGTCGCGAGATGGAGAGTGTATGTATGTGCGTGTGTGCGTGTGTGTGTGTGTCCGTTTGGCTCTCAGAGATAAGAACACGTCCGTAGCAAGAAAGCCCTGCCTGTCGTAAGAGACGACTAATGGATAGGAGTCGAGAGGTGGAGAGTGTGTGCGTGTACGTGTGCGTGTGCGTGTGTGCGTGTGTGACTGTGTGCGTGTGTTTGTGTGTGCGTGTGTGTGTGTGTGTCCGTTCGGCTTGCAGAGATAAGAACACGGCCGTGGCAAGAAGTCCCTGCCTGTCGAAAGAGGAGAATAATGGGTAGGAGTCAAGAGGTGAAGAGTGTATGTGTGTGTGTGTGTGCGTGTGTGCCTGCGTGTTTAAGTGTGTGTGTATGTGAGTGTGTGTAAGTGTGTGTGTGTGCAGTCGGCTCGCAGAGATAAGAAAACAGCCGTGGCAAAAAGGCCATGCCTGTCGTAAGAGGCAAGTAATAAGTAGGGGTCGAGAGGTGAAGAGTGTATGTGTGTGTGCGTGTGTGCGTGTTTGTGTGTGTGTGAGTGTATGTGTGTGTGCGTGTGTGCGTGCGTGTGTGTGTATGTGTGTGTGTTCGTGTGTGCGTGCGTGTGTGTGTGTGAGAGTATGTGTGTGTATGTGTATGTGTGTGTGTATGTCCCTTCGGCTCGCAGAGATAAGAACACGGCCGTGGCAAGAAGGCCCTGCCTGTCTTAAGAGGCGACTAATGGATAGGAGTCGAGAGGTGGAAAGTGTGTGCGTGTGCCTGTGCGTGTGCGTGTGCGTGTGTGCGTGTGTGCCTGTGTGCGTGTGTTTGTGTGTGCGTGTGTGTGTGTCTGTTCGGCTTTCAGAGATAAGAACTCGGCCGTGGCAAGAAGCCCCTACCTGTCGTAAGAGGAGAATAATGGGTAGGAGTCGAGAGGTGAATAGTGTATGTGTGTGTGTGTGTGCGAGTGTAAATGTGTGGGTGTGTGTGTGAGTGTGTGTGTGTGTGTGTCCGTTCGGCTCGCAGAGATCAGAATACGTCCGTGACAAGAAGGCCTTGCCTGTCTTAAGAGGCGACTAATGGATAGGAGTCGAAAGGTGGAGAGTGTGTGCTTGTGCGTGTGCGTGTGCGTGTGTGCGTTCGGCTTGCTGAGATAAGAACACGACCGTGGCAAGAAGTCCCTGCCTTTCGAAAGAGACGAATAATGGGTAGGAGTCGAGAGGTTAAGAGTGTATATGTGTGTGTGCGCGTGTGTGCGTGCGTGTGTTCTTGTATTTGTGTGTGTGAGTGTGTGTGTGTCCGGTCGGCTCGCAGAGATAAGAACATGGCCGTGGCAGGAAGGCCCTGCCTGTCGTAAGAGGCGACTAATGGGTAGGAGTCGAGAGGTGAAGAGTGTATGTGTGTGTGTGCGTGTGTGCGTGTGTGTGTGCGTGTGTGAGTATGTGTGTGTGTCCGGTCGGCTCGCAGAGATGAGAACACGGCCGTGGCAAGAAGGCCCTGCCTGTCGTAAGAGGCGACTAATGGGTAGGAGTCGAGAGGTGAAGAGTGTATGTGTGTGTGCCTGTGTGCGTGTATTTGTGTGTGCGTGTGTGTGTGTGCGTGTGTGTGTGTGTCCGTTCGGCTTGCAGAGATAAGAACACGGTTGAGGCAAAAAGGCCCTGCCGGTCGTAAGAGGCGACTAATAGGTAGGAGTCGAGAGGTTAAGAATATATGTGTGTGTGCGTGTGTGCGTGTGTGTGTGTGTGTATGTGTGTGTGCGTGTGTGCGTGCGTGTGTGCGTGTGCGTGTGCGTGTGTGCGTGCGTGTGTGCGTGTGTGTGTGTTTGTGAGTGTGTGTGTGTGTATGTGTATGTGTGTGTGTATGTCCCTTCGGCTCGCAGAGATAAGAACACGGCCGTGGCAAGAAGGCCCTGCCTGTCGTAAGAGGCGACTAATGAGTAGGAGTCAAGAGGTAAGTAGTGTATGTGTGTGTGTGTGCGTGTGTGTATGTGCATGTGTGACTGTGTGTGTGTGTGTCCTTCGGCTCGCAGAGAAAAGAATACGGCCGTGGTAAGAAGGCCCTGCCTGTCGTAAGAGGCGACTAATGAGTAGGAGTCGAGAGGTGAAGAGTTTATATGTGTGTGTGTGCGTGTGTGTGTGCGTGAGTGTGTGTGTGTATGTGTGTGTGTTCGTGTGTGCTTGCGTGTATGTGTGTGTGAGAGTATGTGTGTGTGTATGTGTATGTGTGTGTGTATGTCCCTTCGGCTCGCAGAGATAAGAACACGGCCGTGG
>NW_027311894.1:1187500-1227500 GCF_040954645.1 Diabrotica undecimpunctata | reverse complement strand
TGTGTGTGTGCGTGTGAGCGTGCGTGTGTGTGTGTGAGTGTGTGTGTATGTCCCTTCGGCTCGCAGAGATAAGAACATGGCCGTGGCAAGAAGGCCCTGCCTGTCGTAAAGGGCGACTAATGGGTAGGAGTCGAGAGGTGAAGAGTGTATGTGTGTGTGTACGTGTGTGCGTGTGTGTGTGCGTGTGTGAGTATGTGTGTGTGTCCGTTCGGCTTGCAGAGATAAGAATACGTCCGTGGCAAGAAGTCCCGGAATGTCGTAAGAGGCGACTAATGGGTAGGAGTCGAGAGGTTAAGAGTGTATGTGTGTGTGTGTGTGTGAGTATGTGTGTGTTTGTTCGGCTTGCAGAGATAAGAACACGGCCGAGGCAAGAAGACCCTGCCTGTCGTAATAGGAGAATAATGGGTAGGAGTCGAGAGGTGAAGAGTGTATGTGTGTGTGTGCGTGTGTGCGTACGTGTGTGAGTGTGTGTGTGAATGTGTGTGTGTGTCAGTGTGTGTGTGTCCGTTCGGCTCGCAGAGATTAGAATACGGCCGAGGCAATAAGTCCATGCCTGTCGTAAGATGCGACTAATGGGTAGGAGTCGAGAGGTGAAGAGTGTATTTGTGTGTGTGTGCGTGTGTGCGTGTGTGTGTGCGTGGGTGCGTGTGTGCGTGTGTGTGTGAGTGTGTGCGTGTGTGTGTGAGTGTGTGTGTATGTGTGTGTCCGTTCGGCTTGCAGAGATAAGAACACGGCCGTGGCAAGAAGTCCCTGCCTGTCGTAAGAGGAGAGTAGTGGGTAGGAGTCGAGAGGTGAAGAGTGTATGTGTGTGTGTGCGTGTGTGCGTACGTGTGTGAGTGTGTGTGTGAATGTGTGTGTGTGTGTCAGTGTGTGTGTGTCCGTTCGGCTCGCAGAGATAAGAACACGGCCGAGGCAAGAAGACCCTGCCTGTCGTGAGAGACGACTAATAGGTAGGAGTCGAGAAGAATGTATGTGTGTGTGCGTATGTGCGTGTTTGTGTGTGTGAGTGTATGTGTGTGTGCGTGTGTGCGTGTGTGCGTGTGTGCGTGCGTGTGTGCGTGTGTGTGTGAGTGTGTGTGTATGTGTGTGTCCGTTCGGCTTGCAGAGATAAGAACACGGCCGTGGCAAGAAGTCCCTGCCTGTCGTAAGAGGAGAATAGTGGGTAGGAGTCGAGAGGTGAAGAGTGTGTGCGTGTGCGTGTGCGTGTGCGTGTGTGTGTGCGTGTGTGTGTGTGTGCGTGTGTGTGTGAGTGTGTGTGTGTATGTGTGTGTCCGTTCGGCTTGCAGAGATAAGAATACGTCCTTGGCAAGAAGTCCCTGAATGTCGTAAGAGGCGACTAATGGGTAGAAGTCGGGAGGTTAGGAGTGTATGTGTGTGTGTGTGTGTGTGAGTGTGTGTGTGAATGTGTGTGTGTGTGTCAGTGTGTGTGTGTCCGGTCGGCTCGCAGAGATAATAACACGGCCGTGGCAAGAAGTCCCTGCCTGTCGTAATAGGAGAATAATGGGTAGGAGTCGAGAGGTGAAGAGTGTATGTGTGTGTGTGTGCGTGTGTGCGTACGTGTGTGAGTGTGTGTGTGAATGTGTGTGTGTGTCAGTGTGTGTGTGTGTCCGTTCGGCTCGCAGAGATTAGAATACGGCCGAGGCAATAAGTCCATGCCTGTCGTAAGATGCGACTAATGGGTAGGAGTCGAGAGGTGAAGAGTGTATGTGTCTTTGTGTGTGTGCGTGTATTTGTACGTGTGTGAGTATATGTCTGTATTTGTGTGTGTATCCGTTTGGCTTGCAGAGATAAGAATACGGCCGAGGCAAGAAGGCCCTCTCTCTTGTAAGGGGCGACTAATAGGTAGGAGTCGAAAGGTGAATAGTGTATGTGTGTGTGTGTGTGCGTGTGTGGGTATGTGTGTGTTTGTGCGTGTGTAAGTGTGTGTGTGTATGTATGTGTGTGTCCATTCGGCTCGCAGAGATTAGAATACGGCCGAGGCAATAAGGTCATGCCTGTCTTAAGAGGCGACTAATGGATAGGAGTCGAAAGGTGGAGAGTGTATATGTGTGTGTGCGCGTGTGTGCGTGCGTGTGTGTGCGTGTTCTTGTATGTGTGTGTGTGAGTGGGTGTGTGTCCGGTCGGCTCGCAGAGATAAAAACATGGCCGTGGCAGGAAGGCCCTGCCTATCGTAATAGGCGACTAATGGGTAGGAGTCGAGGGTGAAGAGTGTATGTGTGTGTGTGTGCGTGTGTGCGTGTGCGTGTGTGCGTTCGTCTTGCAGAGATAAGAACACGACCGTGGCAAGAAGTCCCTGCCTTTCGAAAGAGAAGAATAATGGGTAGGAGTCGAGAGGTGAAGAGTGTATATGTGTGCGTGCGCGTGTGTGCGTTCGTGTGTGTGTGTGTTCTTGTATGTGTGTGTGTGAGTGTGTGTGTGTCCGGTCGGCTCGCAGAGATAAGAACATGGCCGTGGCAGGAAGGCCCTGCCTGTCGTAAGAGGCGACTAATGGGTAGGAGTCGAGAGGTGAAGAGTGTATGTGTGTGTGTGCGTGTGTGCGTGTGTGTGCGTGTGTGAGTGTGTGTGTATGTGTGTGTGTCCCTCTGGCTTGCAGAGGTAAGAATACGGCAAAGGCAAGAAGACCCTACCAGTTGTAAGGGGCGACTAATAGGTAGGAGTCGAGAGGTGAAGAGTGTATGTGTGTGTGTGCGTGTGTGCGTGTGTGTGTGCGTGTGTGAGTATGTGTGTGTGTCCGTTCGGCTTGCAGAGATAAGAACACGGCCGTGGCAAGAAGTTCCTGCCTGTCGTAAGAGGAGAATAATGGGTAGGAGTCGAGAGGTGAAGAGTGTATGTGTGTGTGTGTGCGTGTGTGCGTGTGTGGGCGTGTGTGAGTGTGTGTGTATGTGTGTGTCCGTTTGGCTTGCAGAGATAAGAATACGGCCGAGGCCAGAAGGCCCTGCCTCTTGTAAGGGTCGACTAATAAGTAGGAGTCGAGAGGTGAAGAGTGTATGTGTGTGTGTGCGTGTGTGCGTGTGTGTGTGCGTGTGTGTGTGCGTGTGTGAGTATGTGTGTGTGTTAGTTTGGCTTGCAGAGATGAGAACACGACCGCGGCAAGAAGGCCCTGCTTATCGTAAGAGGCGACTAAAAGGTAGGAGTCGAGAGGTGAAGAGTGTATGTGTGTGTGCGTGTGTGCGTGTGTGTGTGTTTGTGCGTGTGTGAGTGTGTGTGTATAAGTGTGTGTGTGTGTCCGTTCGGCTTGCAGAGATATGAATACGGCCGGAGCAAGAAGGCCCTGCCTCTCGTAAGAGGCGACCAAAAGGGAGGAGTCGAGAGGTGAATGGTGTGTGTGTGTGTGTGTGTGACTGTGTGTTTTTGTCCGCTCGGCTCGCAGAGATAAGATTACGGCCGTGGCAAGAAGGCCCTGCCTGTCTTAAGAGGCGGCTAATGGATAGGTGTCGAGAGGTGGAGAGTGTGTGCGTGTGCGTGTACGTGTGCGTGGGTGCGTGTGTGTGCGTGTGTGCGTGTGTGTGTGTGTGAGTGTGTGTGTGTCCGTTCGGCTAGCAGAGATAAGAACACGGCCGTGGCAAGAAGTCCCTGAATGTCGTAAGAGGCGACTAATGGGTAGGAGTCGAGAGGTGAAGCGTGTATGTGTGTGTATGTGTGTTTACGAGTGTGTGTGTGTGTGTCCGTTTGGCTCGCAGAGATAAGAACACGTTCGTAGCAAGAAGGCCCTGCCTGTCGTAAGAGGCGACTAATGGATAGGAGTCGAGAGGTGAAGAGTGTATGTGTGTGTGCGTGTGTGCGTACGTGTGTGAGTGTGTGTGTGTGAATGTGTGTGTGTGTCAGTGTGTGTGTGTCCGTTCGGCTTGCAGAGATAAGAACACGGCCGTGGCAAGAAGTCCCTGCCTGTCGTAAGAGGAGAATAATGGGTAGGAGTCGAGAGGTGAAGAGTGTATGTGTGTGTGCGTGTGTGCGTACGTGTGTGAGTGTGTGTGTGAATGTGTGTGTGTGTCAGTGTGTGTGTGTCCGGTCGGCTCGCAGAGATAATAACACGGCCGTGGCAAGAAGTCCCTGCCTTTCGTAATAGGAGAATAATGGGTAGGAGTCGAGAGGTGAAGAGTGTATGTGTGTGTGTGCGTGTGTGCGTGTGTGTGCGTGTGTGAGTGTGTGTGTATGTGTGTGTGTCCGTCTGGCTTGCAGAGGTAAGAATACGGCCAAGGCAAGAAGACCCTGCCAGTTGTAAGGGGCGACTAATAGGTAGGAGTCGAGAGGTGAAGAATGTATGTGTGTGTGTGCGTATGTGCGTGTTTGTGTGTGTGAGTGTATGTGTGTGTGCGTGTGTGCGTGTGTGCGTGTGTGCGTGCGTGTGTGCGTGTGTGTGTGAGTGTGTGTGTATGTGTGTGTCCGTTCGGCTTGCAGAGATAAGAACACGGCCGTGGCAAGAAGTCCCTGCCTGTCGTAAGAGGAGAATAGTGGGTAGGAGTCGAGAGGTGAAGAGTGTGTGCGTGTGCGTGTGCGTGTGTGTGTGCGTGTGTGTGTGTGTGTGTGTGCGTGTGTGTGTGAGTGTGTGTGTGTATGTGTGTGTCCGTTCGGCTTGCAGAGATAAGAATACGTCCGTGGCAAGAAGTCCCTAAATGTCGTAAGAGGCGACTAATGGGTAGAAGTCGGGAGGTTAGGAGTGTATGTGTGTGTGTGTGTGTGAGTGTGTGTGTGTCCGTTCGGCTTGCAGAGATAAGAACACGGCCGTGGCAAGAAGTCCCTGCCTGTCGTTAGAGGAGAATAATGGGTAGGAGTCGAGAGGTGAAGAGTGTATGTGTGTGTGCGTGTGTGCGTACGTGTGTGAGTGTGTGTGTGAATGTGTGTGTGTGTCAGTGTGTGTGTGTCCGGTCGGCTCGCAGAGATAATAACACGGCCGTGGCAAGAAGTCCCTGCCTGTCGTAATAGGAGAATAATGGGTAGGAGTCGAGAGGTGAAGAGTGTATGTGTCTTTGTGTGTGTGCGTGTGTTTTTGCGTGTGTGAGTATGTGTGTTTATTTGTGTGTGTGTGTGTCCGTTTGGCTTGCAGAGATAAGAATACGGCCCAGGCAAGAAGGCCCTGCCTGTCGTAAGAGGCGACTAATGGGTAGGAGTCGAGAGGTGGAGAGTGTGTGTGTCTGCGTGTGTGTGTGTGTCCGTTCGGCTTGCAGAGATAAGAACACGGCCGTGGCAAGAAGTCCCTGCCTGTCGTAATAGGAGAATAATGGGTAGGAGTCGAGAGGTGAAGAGTGTATGTGTGTGTGTGTGCGTGTGTGCGTACGTGTGTGAGTGTGTGTGTGAATGTGTGTTTGTGTCAGTGTGTGTGTGTGTCCGTTCGGCTCGCAGAGATTAGAATACGGCCGAGGCAATAAGTCCATGCCTGTCGTAAGATGCGACTAATGGGTAGGAGTCGAGGGGTTAAGAGTGTATTTGTGTGTGTGTGCGTGTGTGCGTGTGTGTGTGCGTAGGTGCGTGTGTGTGTGTAAGTATGTGTGTGTCCGTTCGGCTCGCAGAGATAAGAACACGGCCGTGGCAAGAAGTCCCTGCCTGTCGTAAGAGGCGACTAATGAATAGGAGTCGAGAGGTGAAGAGTGTATGTGTCTTTGTGTGTGTGCGTGTATTTGTACGTGTGTGAGTATATGTCTGTATTTGTGTGTGTATCCGTTTGGCTTGCAGAGATAAGAATACGGCCGAGGCAAGAAGGCCCTCTCTCTTGTAAGGGGCGACTAATAGGTAGGAGTCGAAAGGTGAATAGTGTATGTGTGTGTGTGTGCGTGTGTGGGTATGTGTGTGTTTGTGCGTGTGTAAGTGTGTGTGTGTGTATGTATGTGTGTGTCCATTCGGCTCGCAGAGATTAGAATACGACCGAGGCAATAAGGTCATGCCTGTCTTAAGAGGCGACTAATGGATAGGAGTCGAAAGGTGGAGAGTGTATATGTGTGTGTGCGCGTGTGTGCGTGCGTGTGTGTGCGTGTTCTTGTATGTGTGTGTGTGTGAGTGGGTGTGTGTCCGGTCGGCTCGCAGAGATAAAAACATGGCCGTGGCAGGAAGGCCCTGCCTATCGTAAGAGGCGACTAATGGGTAGGAGTCGAGGGTGAAGAGTGTATGTGTGTGTGTGTGTGCGTGTGTGCGTGTGCGTGTGTGCGTTCGTCTTGCAGAGATAAGAACACGACCGTGGCAAGAAGTCCCTGCCTTTCGAAAGAGAAGAATAATGGGTAGGAGTCGAGAGGTGAAGAGTGTATATGTGTGCGTGCGCGTGTGTGCGTTCGTGTGTGTGTGTGTTCTTGTATGTGTGTGTGTGAGTGTGTGTGTGTCCGGTCGGCTCGCAGAGATAAGAACATGGCCGTGGCAGGAAGGCCCTGCCTGTCGTAAGAGGCGACTAATGGGTAGGAGTCGAGAGGTGAAGAGTGTATGTGTGTGTGCGTGTGTGCGTGTGTGTGTGCGTGTGTGAGTGTGTGTGTATGTGTGTGTGTCCGTCTGGCTTGCAGAGGTAAGAATACGGCAAAGGCAAGAAGACCCTACCAGTTGTAAGGGGCGACTAATAGGTAGGAGTCGAGAGGTGAAGAGTGTATGTGTGTGTGTGCGTGTGTGCGTGTGTGTGTGCGTGTGTGAGTATGTGTGTGTGTCCGTTCGGCTTGCAGAGATAAGAACACGGCCGTGGCAAGAAGTCCCTGCCTGTCGTAAGAGGAGAATAATGGGTAGGAGTCGAGAGGTGAAGAGTGTATGTGTGTGTGTGTGTGTGTGCGTGTGTGCGTGTGTGGGCGTGTGTGAGTGTGTGTGTATGTGTGTGTCCGTTTGGCTTGCAGAGATAAGAATAGGGCCGAGGCCAGAAGGCCCTGCCTCTTGTAAGGGTCGACTAATAAGTAGGAGTCGAGAGGTGAAGAGTGTATGTGTGTGTGTGCGTGTGTGCGTGTGTGTGTGCGTGTGTGTGTGCGTGTGTGAGTATGTGTGTGTGTTGGTTTGGCTTGCAGAGATAAGAACACGACCGCGGCAAGAAGGCCCTGCTTATCGTAAGAGGCGACTAAAAGGTAGGAGTCGAGAGGTGAAGAGTGTATGTGTGTGTGCGTGTGTGCGTGTGTGTGTGTTTGTGCGTGTGTGAGTGTGTGTGTATAAGTGTGTGTGTGTCCGTTCGGCTTGCAGAGATATGAATACGGCCGGGGCAAGAAGGCCCTGCCTCTCGTAAGAGGCGACCAAAAGGGAGGAGTCGAGAGGTGAATAGTGTATGTGTGTGTGTGTGTGACTGTGTGTTTTTGTCCGCTCGGCTCGCAGAGATAAGATTACGGCCGTGGCAAGAAGGCCCTGCCTGTCTTAAGAGGCGGCTAATGGATAGGTGTCGAGAGGTGGAGAGTGTGTGCGTGTGCGTGTACGTGTGCGTGGGTGCGTGTGTGTGCGTGTGTGCGTGTGTGTGTGTGTGAGTGTGTGTGTGTCCGTTCGGCTCGCAGAGATAAGAACACGGCCGTGGCAAGAAGTCCCTGAATGTCGTAAGAGGCGACTAATGGGTAGGAGTCGAGAGGTGAAGCGTGTATGTGTGTTTGCGAGTGTGTGTGTGTGTGTGTCCGTTTGGCTCGCAGAGATAAGAACACGTCCGTAGCAAGAAGGCCCTGCCTGTCGTAAGAGGAGACTAATGGATAGGAGTCGAGAGGTGAAGAGTGTATGTGTGTGTGCGTGTGTGCGTACGTGTGTGAGTGTGTGTGTGTGAATGTGTGTGTGTGTCAGTGTGTGTGTGTCCGTTCGGCTTGCAGAGATAAGTACACGGCCGTGGCAAGAAGTCCCTGCCTGTCGTAAGAGGAGAATAATGGGTAGGAGTCAAGAGGTGAAGAGTGTATGTGTGTGTGCGTGTGTGCGTACGTGTGTGAGTGTGTGTGTGTGAATGTGTGTGTGTGTCAGTGTGTGTGTGTCCGGTCTTCTCGCAGAGATAATAACACGGCCGTGGCAAGAAGTCCCTGCCTTTCGTAATAGGAGAATAATGGGTAGGAGTCGAGAGGTGAAGAGTGTATGTGTCTTTGTGTGTGTGCGTGTGTGAGTATGTGTGTTTATTTGTGTGTGTGTGTCCGTTTGGCTTGCAGAGATAAGAACACGGCCGTGGCAAGAAGTCCCTGCCTGTCGTAAGAGGAGAATAATGGGTAGGAGTCGAGAGGTGAAGAGTGTATGTGTGTGTGCGTGTGTGCGTACGTGTGTGAGTGTGTGTGTGTGAATGTGTGTTTGTGTCAGTGTGTGTGTGTCCGTTCGGCTTGCAGAGATAAGTACACGGCCGTGGCAAGAAGTCCCTGCCTGTCGTAAGAGGAGAATAATGGGTAGGAGTCAAGAGGTGAAGAGTGTATGTGTGTGTGCGTGTGTGCGTACGTGTGTGAGTGTGTGTGTGTGAATGTGTGTGTGTGTCAGTGTGTGTGTGTCCGGTCTTCTCGCAGAGATAATAACACGGCCGTGGCAAGAAGTCCCTGCCTGTCGTAATAGGAGAATAATGGGTAGGAGTCGAGAGGTGAAGAGTGTGTGCGTGTGCGTGTGCGTGTGCGTGTGTGTGTGCGTGTGTGAGTGTGTCCGTTCGGCTTGCAGAGATAAGAACACGGCCGTGGCAAGAAGTCCCTGCCTGTCGTAAGAGGAGAATAATGGGTAGGAGTCGAGAGGTGAAGAGTGTATGTGTGTGTGCGTGTGTGCGTACGTGTGTGAGTGTGTGTGTGTGTGTGTGTATCCGTTCGGCTTGCAGAGATAAGAACACGGCCGTGGCAAGAAGTCCCTGCCTGTCGTAAGAGGAGAATAATGGGTAGAAGTCGAGAGGTGAATAGTGTATGTGTGCTTGCGTCTGTGTGTGTGTGAGTGTGTGTGTGTGTGTCCGTTCGGCTTGCAGAGATAAGAATGCGTTCGTGGCAAGAAGGCCCTGCCTGTCTTAAGAGGCGACTAATGGATAGGAATCGAGAGGTGGAGAGTGTGTGCGTGTGCGTTTGCGTGTGTGCGTTTGTGCCTGTGTGCGTGTGTTTGTGTGTGCGTGTGTGTGTGTCCGGTCGGCTCGCTGAAATGAGAACACGGCCGTGGCAAGAAGGCCCTGCCTGTCGTAAGAGGCGACTAATGGGGAAGGAGTCGAGAGGTGAAGAGGGTATGTGTGCTTGCGTGTGTGTGTGTGTGTGTGAGTGTGTGTGTGTCCGTTCGGCTCGCAGAGATAAGAATGCGTTCGTGGCAAGAATGCCCTGCCTGTCTTAAGAGGCGACTAATGGATAGGAATCGAGAGGTGGAGAGTGTGTGCGTGTGCGTATGCGTGTGCGTGTGTGCGTGTGTGGGTGTGTGTCTGTGTGCGTGTGTTTGTGTGTGCGTGTGTGTGTGTCCGTTCGGCTTGCAGAGATAAGAACACGGCCGTGGCAAAATCCCTGCCTGTCGTAAGAGGAGAATAATGGGTAGAAGTCTAGAGGTGAATACTGTATGTGTGCTTGCGTGTGTGTGTGTGTGTGTGTGAGTGTGGATGTGTGTCCGTTCGGCTCGCAGAGATAAGAAAACGGCCGTGGCAAGAAGTCCCTGAATGTCGTAAGAGTCGACTAATGGGTAGGAGTCTAGAGGTGAAGCGTGTATGTGTGTGTGTGTGTGCGAGTGTATGTATGTGTGTCCGTTCGGCTTGCAGAGATAAGAATACGTCCGTGGCAAGAAGGCCCAGCCTGTCTTAAGAGGCGACTAATGGATAGGAGTCGAGAGGTTGAGAGTGTGTGCGTGTGCGTGTGCGTGTGCGTGTGCGTGTGCGTGGGTGCGTGTGTGTGTGTGTGTGCGTGTGTGCGTGCGTGTGTGTGTGGGTGTGTGTGTGAGTGTGTGTGTCCATTCGGCACACAGAGATAAGAACTCGACTGTGGCAAGTAGTCCCTGCCTGTTGTAAGAGGAGAATAATGGGTAGGAGTCGAGAGGTGAAGAGTGTATGTGTGTGTGTGTGCGTGCGTGTTTAAGTGTGTGTGTATGTGAGTGTGTGAGTGTGTGTGAGTGTGTGTGTGTGCGGTCGGCTCGCAGAGATAAGGTCACAGCCGTGGCAAGAAGGCCCTGCCTGTCGTCAGAGGCGAGTAATAAGTAGGATTCGAGAGGTGAAGAGTGTATGTGTGTGTGTACGAGTATGCGTGTGTGTGTGCGTGTGTGAGTATGTGTGTGTGTCCGTTTAGCTTGCAGTGATAAGAACACGGCTAAGGCAAGAAGGCCCTGCCTGTCGTAAGAGGCGACTCATAGGTAGGAGTCGAGAGGTGAAGAATGTATGTGTGTGTGCGTGTGTGCGTGTTTGTGTGTGTGTGAGTGTATGTGTGTGTGCGTGTGTGCGTGCGTGTGTGTGTGTGTGTTTGTGAGTGTGTGTGTGTGTATGTGTGTGTGTCCCTTCGGCTCGCAGAGATAAGTAAACAGCCGTGGCAAGAAGGCGATGCAAATCGTACGGGGCGACTAATGGGTAGGAGTCGAGAGATGAAGAGTGGGCGACTAATAAGTAGGAGGCGAGTGGTGAAAAGTGTATGTGCGTGTGTGCGTGTGTGCGTGTGTGTGTGCGTGTGAGCGTGCGTGTGTGTGTGAGTGTGTGTGTATGTCCGTTCGGCTCGCAGAGATAAGAACATGGCCGTGGCAAGAAGGCCCTGCCTGTCGTAAAGGGCGACTAATGGGTAGGAGTCGAGAGGTGAAGAGTGTATGTGTGTGTGTACGTGTGTGCGTGTGTGTGTGCGTGTGTGAGTATGTGTGTGTGTCCGTTCGGCTTGCAGAGATAAGAATACGTCCGTGGCAAGAAGTCCCTGAATGTCGTAAGAGGCGACTAATGGGTAGGAGTCGAGAGGTTAAGAGTGTATGTGTGTGTGTGTGTGAGTATGTGTGTGTTTGTTCGGCTTGCAGAGATAAGAACACGGCCGAGGCAAGAAGACCCTGCCTGTCGTAATAGGAGAATAATGGGTAGGAGTCGAGAGGTGAAGAGTGTATGTGTGTGTGTGCGTGTGTGCGTACGTGTGTGAGTGTGTGTGTGAATGTGTGTGTGTGTCAGTGTGTGTGTGTCCGTTCGGCTCGCAGAGATTAGAATACGGCCGAGGCAATAAGTCCATGCCTGTCGTAAGATGCGACTAATGGGTAGGAGTCGAGAGGTGAAGAGTGTATTTGTGTGTGTGTGCGTGTGTGCGTGTGTGTGTGCGTGGGTGCGTGTGTGCGTGTGTGTGTGAGTGTGTGTGTGTATGTGTGTGTCCGTTCGGCTTGCAGAGATAAGAATACGTCCGTGGCAAGAAGTCCCTGAATGTCGTAAGAGGCGACTAATGGGTAGAAGTCGGGAGGTTAGGAGTGTATGTGTGTGTGTGTGTGTGAGTGTGTGTGTGTGCGTTGGGCTTGCAGAGATAAGAACACGGCCGAGGCAAGAAGACCCTGCCTGTCGTGAGAGACGACTAATAGGTAGGAGTCGAGAGGTGAAGAGTGTATGTGTGTGTGTGCGTGTGTGCGTGTGTGTGTGCGTGTGTGTGTGCGTGTGTGAGTATGTGTGTGTGTTAGTTTGGCTTGCAGAGATAAGAACACGACCGCGGCAAGAAGGCCCTGCTTATCGTAAGAGGCGACTAAAAGGTAGGAGTCGAGAGGTGAAGAGTGTATGTGTGTGTGTGTGTGTGTGCGTGTGTGCGTGTGTGGGCGTGTGTGAGTGTGTGTGTATGTATGTGTCCGTTTGGCTTGCAGAGATAAGAATACGGCCGAGGCCAGAAGGCCCTGCCTCTTGTAAGGGTCGACTAATAAGTAGGAGTCGAGAGGTGAAGAGTGTATGTGTGTGTGTGCGTGTGTGCGTGTGTGTGTGCGTGTGTGTGTGCGTGTGTGAGTATGTGTGTGTGTTAGTTTGGCTTGCAGAGATAAGAACACGACCGCGGCAAGAAGGCCCTGCTTATCGTAAGAGGCGACTAAAAGGTAGGAGTCGAGAGGTGAAGAGTGTATGTGTGTGTGCGTGTGTGCGTGTGTGTGTGTTTGTGCGTGTGTGAGTGTGTGTGTATAAGTGTGTGTGTGTCCGTTCGGCTTGCAGAGATATGAATACGGCCGGGGCAAGAAGGCCCTGCCTCTCGTAAGAGGCGACCAAAAGGGAGGAGTCGAGAGGTGAATAGTGTATGTGTGTGTGTGTGTGTGTGACTGTGTGTTTTTGTCCGCTCGGCTCGCAGAGATAAGATTACGGCCGTGGCAAGAAGGCCCTGCCTGTCTTAAGAGGCGGCTAATGGATAGGTGTCGAGAGGTGGAGAGTGTGTGCGTGTGCGTGTACGTGTGCGTGGGTGCGTGTGTGTGCGTGTGTGCGTGTGTGTGTGTGTGTGAGTGTGTGTGTGTCCGTTCGGCTCGCAGAGATAAGAACACGGCCGTGGCAAGAAGTCCCCGAATGTCGTAAGAGGCGACTAATGGGTAGGAGTCGAGAGGTGAAGCGTGTATGTGTGTTTGCGAGTGTGTGTGTGTGTGTGTCCGTTTGGCTCGCAGAGATAAGAACACGTCCGTAGCAAGAAGGCCCTGCCTGTCGTAAGAGGCGACTAATGGATAGGAGTCGAGAGGTGAAGAGTGTATGTGTGTGTGCGTGTGTGCGTACGTGTGTGAGTGTGTGTGTGTGAATGTGTGTGTGTGTCAGTGTGTGTGTGTCCGTTCGGCTTGCAGAGATAAGTACACGGCCGTGGCAAGAAGTCCCTGCCTGTCGTAAGAGGAGAATAATGGGTAGGAGTCAAGAGGTGAAGAGTGTATGTGTGTGTGCGTGTGTGCGTACGTGTGTGAGTGTGTGTGTGTGAATGTGTGTGTGTGTCAGTGTGTGTGTGTCCGGTCGGCTCGCAGAGATAATAACACGGCCGTGGCAAGAGGTCCCTGCCTTTCGTAATAGGAGAATAATGGGTAGGAGTCGAGAGGTGAAGAGTGTATGTGTCTTTGTGTGTGTGCGTGTGTTTTTGCGTGTGTGAGTATGTGTGTTTATTTGTGTGTGTGTGTCCGTTTGGCTTGCAGAGATAAGAACACGGCCGTGGCAAGAAGTCCCTGCCTGTCGTAAGAGGAGAATAATGGGTAGGAGTCGAGAGGTGAAGAGTGTATGTGTGTGTGCGTGTGTGCGTACGTGTGTGAGTGTGTGTGTGTGAATGTGTGTGTGTGTCAGTGTGTGTGTGTCCGTTCGGCTTGCAGAGATAAGAACACGGCCGTGGCAAGAAGTCCCTGCCTGTCGTAATAGGAGAATAATGGGTAGGAGTCGAGAGGTGAAGAGTGTGTGCGTGTGCGTGTGCGTGTGCGTGTGTGTGTGCGTGTGTGAGTGTGTCCGTTCGGCTTGCAGAGATAAGAACACGGCCGTGGCAAGAAGTCCCTGCCTGTCGTAAGAGGAGAATAATGGGTAGGAGTCGAGAGGTGAAGAGTGTATGTGTGTGTGCGTGTGTGCGTACGTGTGTGAGTGTGTGTGTGTGTGTATCCGTTCGGCTTGCAGAGATAAGAACACGGCTGTGACAAGAAGTCCCTGCCTGTCGTAAGAGGAGAATAATGGGTAGAAGTCGAGAGGTGAATAGTGTATGTGTGCTTGCGTCTGTGTGTGTGTGAGTGTGTGTGTGTGTGTCCGTTCGGCTTGCAGAGATAAGAATGCGTTCGTGGCAAGAAGGCCCTGCCTGTCTTAAGAGGCGACTAATGGATAGGAATCGAGACGTGGAGAGTGTGTGCGTGTGCGTTTGCGTGTGTGCGTTTGTGCCTGTGTGCGTGTGTTTGTGTGTGCGTGTGTGTGTGTGTCCGGTCGGCTCGCTGAAATGAGAACACGGCCGTGGCAAGAAGGCCCTGCCTGTCGTAAGAGGCGACTAATGGGGAAGGAGTCGAGAGGTGAAGAGGGTATGTGTGCTTGCGTGTGTGTGTGTGTGTGTGTGAGTGTGTGTGTGTCCGTTCGGCTCGCAGAGATAAGAATGCGTTCGTGGCAAGAATGCCCTGCCTGTCTTAAGAGGCGACTAATGGATAGGAATCGAGAGGTAAAGAGTGTGTGCATGTGCGTATGCGTGTGCGTGTGTGCGTGTGTGGGTGTGTGTCTGTGTGCGTGTGTTTGTGTGTGCGTGTGTGTGTGTCCGTTCGGCTTGCAGAGATAAGAACACGGCCGTGGCAAAATCCCTGCCTGTCGTAAGAGGAGAATAATGGGTAGAAGTCTAGAGGTGAATACTGTATGTGTGCTTGCGTGTGTGTGTGTGTGTGAGTGTGGATGTGTGTCCGTTCGGCTCGCAGAGATAAGAAAACGGCCGTGGCAAGAAGTCCCTGAATGTCGTAAGAGACGACTAATGGGTAGGAGTCTAGAGGTGAAGCGTGTATGTGTGTGTGTGTGTGCGAGTGTATGTATGTGTGTCCGTTCGGCTTGCAGAGATAAGAATACGTCCGTGGCAAGAAGGCCCAGCCTGTCTTAAGAGGCGACTAATGGATAGGAGTCGAGAGGTTGAGAGTGTGTGCGTGTGCGTGTGCGTGTGCGTGTGCGTGTGCGTGTGCGTGGGTGCGTGTGTGTGTGTGTGTGCGTGTGTGCGTGCGTGTGTGTGTGGGTGTGTGTGTGAGTGTGTGTGTCCGTTCGGCACACAGAGATAAGAACTCGACTGTGGCAAGTAGTCCCTGCCTGTTGTAAGAGGAGAATAATGGGTAGGAGTCGAGAGGTGAAGAGTGTATGTGTGTGTGTGTGCGTGCGTGTTTAAGTGTGTGTGTATGTGAGTGTGTGAGTGTGTGTGAGTGTGTGTGTGTGCGGTCGGCTCGCAGAGATAAGGACACAGCCGTGGCAAGAAGGCCCTGCCTGTCGTCAGAGGCGAGTAATAAGTAGGATTCGAGAGGTGAAGAATGTATGTGTGTGTGCGTGTGTGCGTGTTTGTGTGTGTGTGAGTGTATGTGTGTGTGCGTGTGTGCGTGCGTGTGTGTGTGTGTGTGTTTGTGAGTGTGTGTGTGTGTATGTGTGTGTGTCCCTTCGGCTCGCAGAGATAAGTAAACAGCCGTGGCAAGAAGGCGATGCAAATCGTACGGGGCGACTAATGGGTAGGAGTCGAGAGATGAAGAGTGGGCGACTAATAAGTAGGAGGCGAGTGGTGAAAAGTGTATGTGCGTGTGTGCGTGTGTGCGTGTGTGTGTGCGTGTGAGCGTGCGTGTGTGTGTGAGTGTGTGTGTATGTCCGTTCGGCTCGCAGAGATAAGAACATGGCCGTGGCAAGAAGGCCCTGCCTGTCGTAAAGGGCGACTAATGGGTAGGAGTCGAGAGGTGAAGAGTGTATGTGTGTGTGTACGTGTGTGCGTGTGTGTGTGCGTAGGTGCGTGTGTGTGTGTAAGTATGTGTGTGTCCGTTCGGCTCGCAGAGATAAGAACACGGCCGTGGCAAGAAGTCCCTGCCTGTCGTGAGAGACGACTAATAGGTAGGAGTCGAGAGGTGAAGAGTGTATGTGTGTGTGTGCGTGTGTGCGTGTGTGTGTGCGTGTGTGTGTGCGTGTGTGAGTATGTGTGTGTGTTAGTTTGGCTTGCAGAGATAAGAACACGACCGCGGCAAGAAGGCCCTGCTTATCGTAAGAGGCGACTAAAAGGTAGGAGTCGAGAGGTGAAGAGTGTATGTGTGTGTGTGTGTGTGCGTGTGTGCGTGTGTGGGCGTGTGTGAGTGTGTGTGTATGTATGTGTCCGTTTGGCTTGCAGAGATAAGAATACGGCCGAGGCCAGAAGGCCCTGCCTCTTGTAAGGGTCGACTAATAAGTAGGAGTCGAGAGGTGAAGAGTGTATGTGTGTGTGTGCGTGTGTGCGTGTGTGTGTGCGTGTGTGTGTGCGTGTGTGAGTATGTGTGTGTGTTAGTTTGGCTTGCAGAGATAAGAACACGACCGCGGCAAGAAGGCCCTGCTTATCGTAAGAGGCGACTAAAAGGTAGGAGTCGAGAGGTGAAGAGTGTATGTGTGTGTGCGTGTGTGCGTGTGTGTGTGTTTGTGCGTGTGTGAGTGTGTGTGTATAAGTGTGTGTGTGTCCGTTCGGCTTGCAGAGATATGAATACGGCCGGGGCAAGAAGGCCCTGCCTCTCGTAAGAGGCGACCAAAAGGGAGGAGTCGAGAGGTGAATAGTGTATGTGTGTGTGTGTGTGTGACTGTGTGTTTTTGTCCGCTCGGCTCGCAGAGATAAGATTACGGCCGTGGCAAGAAGGCCCTGCCTGTCTTAAGAGGCGGCTAATGGATAGGTGTCGAGAGGTGGAGAGTGTGTGCGTGTGCGTGTACGTGTGCGTGGGTGCGTGTGTGTGCGTGTGTGCGTGTGTGTGTGTGTGTGAGTGTGTGTGTGTCCGTTCGGCTCGCAGAGATAAGAACACGGCCGTGGCAAGAAGTCCCTGAATGTCGTAAGAGGCGACTAATGGGTAGGAGTCGAGAGGTGAAGCGTGTATGTGTGTTTGCGAGTGTGTGTGTGTGTGTGTCCGTTTGGCTCGCAGAGATAAGAACACGTCCGTAGCAAGAAGGCCCTGCCTGTCGTAAGAGGCGACTAATGGATAGGAGTCGAGAGGTGAAGAGTGTATGTGTGTGTGCGTGTGTGCGTACGTGTGTGAGTGTGTGTGTGTGAATGTGTGTGTGTGTCAGTGTGTGTGTGTCCGTTCGGCTTGCAGAGATAAGTACACGGCCGTGGCAAGAAGTCCCTGCCTGTCGTAAGAGGAGAATAATGGGTAGGAGTCAAGAGGTGAAGAGTGTATGTGTGTGTGCGTGTGTGCGTACGTGTGTGAGTGTGTGTGTGTGAATATGTGTGTGTGTCAGTGTGTGTGTGTCCGGTCGGCTCGCAGAGATAATAACACGGCCGTGGCAAGAGGTCCCTGCCTTTCGTAATAGGAGAATAATGGGTAGGAGTCGAGAGGTGAAGAGTGTATGTGTCTTTGTGTGTGTGCGTGTGTTTTTGCGTGTGTGAGTATGTGTGTTTATTTGTGTGTGTGTGTCCGTTTGGCTTGCAGAGATAAGAACACGGCCGTGGCAAGAAGTCCCTGCCTGTCGTAAGAGGAGAATAATGGGTAGGAGTCGAGAGGTGAAGAGTGTATGTGTGTGTGCGTGTGTGCGTACGTGTGTGAGTGTGTGTGTGTGTGAATGTGTGTGTGTGTCAGTGTGTGTGTGTCCGTTCGGCTTGCAGAGATAAGAACACGGCCGTGGCAAGAAGTCCCTGCCTGTCGTAATAGGAGAATAATGGGTAGGAGTCGAGAGGTGAAGAGTGTGTGCGTGTGCGTGTGCGTGTGCGTGTGTGTGTGCGTGTGTGAGTGTGTCCGTTCGGCTTGCAGAGATAAGAACACGGCCGTGGCAAGAAGGCCCTGCCTGTCGTCAGAGGCGAGTAATAAGTAGGATTCGAGAGGTGAAGAATGTATGTGTGTGTGCGTGTGTGCGTGTTTGTGTGTGTGTGAGTGTATGTGTGTGTGCGTGTGTGCGTGCGTGTGTGTGTGTGTGTGTTTGTGAGTGTGTGTGTGTGTGTATGTGTGTGTGTCCCTTCGGCTCGCAGAGATAAGTAAACAGCCGTGGCAAGAAGGCGATGCAAATCGTACGGGGCGACTAATGGGTAGGAGTCGAGAGATGAAGAGTGGGCGACTAATAAGTAGGAGGCGAGTGGTGAAAAGTGTATGTGCGTGTGTGCGTGTGTGCGTGTGTGTGTGCGTGTGAGCGTGCGTGTGTGTGTGAGTGTGTGTGTATGTCCGTTCGGCTCGCAGAGATAAGAACATGGCCGTGGCAAGAAGGCCCTGCCTGTCGTAAAGGGCGACTAATGGGTAGGAGTCGAGAGGTGAAGAGTGTATGTGTGTGTGTACGTGTGTGCGTGTGTGTGTGCGTAGGTGCGTGTGTGTGTGTAAGTATGTGTGTGTCCGTTCGGCTCGCAGAGATAAGAACACGGCCGTGGCAAGAAGTCCCTGCCTGTCGTAAGAGGCGACTAATGAATAGGAGTCGAGAGGTGAAGAGTGTATGTGTCTTTGTGTGTGTGCGTGTATTTGTACGTGTGTGAGTATATGTCTGTATTTGTGTGTGTATCCGTTTGGCTTGCAGAGATAAGAATACGGCCGAGGCAAGAAGGCCCTCTCTCTTGTAAGGGGCGACTAATAGGTAGGAGTCGAAAGGTGAATAGTGTATGTGTGTGTGTGTGCGTGTGTGGGTATGTGTGTGTCCATTCGGCTCGCAGAGATTAGAATACGACCGAGGCAATAAGGTCATGCCTGTCTTAAGAGGCGACTAATGGATAGGAGTCGAAAGGTGGAGAGTGTATATGTGTGTGTGCGCGTGTGTGCGTGCGTGTGTGTGCGTGTTCTTGTATGTGTGTGTGTGTGAGTGGGTGTGTGTCGGGTCGGCTCGCAGAGATAAAAACATGGCCGTGGCAGGAAGGCCCTGCCTATCGTAAGAGGCGACTAATGGGTAGGAGTCGAGGGTGAAGAGTGTATGTGTGTGTGTGTGTGCGTGTGTGCGTGTGCGTGTGTGCGTTCGTCTTGCAGAGATAAGAACACGACCGTGGCAAGAAGTCCCTGCCTTTCGAAAGAGAAGAATAATGGGTAGGAGTCGAGAGGTGAAGAGTGTATATGTGTGCGTGCGCGTGTGTGCGTTCGTGTGTGTGTGTGTTCTTGTATGTGTGTGTGTGAGTGTGTGTGTGTCCGGTCGGCTCGCAGAGATAAGAACATGGCCGTGGCAGGAAGGCCCTGCCTGTCGTAAGAGGCGACTAATGGGTAGGAGTCGAGAGGTGAAGAGTGTATGTGTGTGTGTGCGTGTGTGCGTGTGTGTGTGCGTGTGTGAGTGTGTGTGTATGTGTGTGTGTCCGTCTGGCTTGCAGAGGTAAGAATACGGCAAAGGCAAGAAGACCCTACCAGTTGTAAGGGGCGACTAATAGGTAGGAGTCGAGAGGTGAAGAGTGTATGTGTGTGTGTGCGTGTGTGCGTGTGTGTGTGCGTGTGTGAGTATGTGTGTGTGTCCGTTCGGCTTGCAGAGATAAGAACACGGCCGTGGCAAGAAGTCCCTGCCTGTCGTAAGAGGAGAATAATGGGTAGGAGTCGAGAGGTGAAGAGTGTATGTGTGTGTGTGTGTGTGTGCGTGTGTGCGTGTGTGGGCGTGTGTGAGTGTGTGTGTATGTGTGTGTCCGTTTGGCTTGCAGAGATAAGAATAGGGCCGAGGCCAGAAGGCCCTGCCTCTTGTAAGGGTCGACTAATAAGTAGGAGTCGAGAGGTGAAGAGTGTATGTGTGTGTGTGCGTGTGTGCGTGTGTGTGTGCGTGTGTGTGTGCGTGTGTGAGTATGTGTGTGTGTTGGTTTGGCTTGCAGAGATAAGAACACGACCGCGGCAAGAAGGCCCTGCTTATCGTAAGAGGCGACTAAAAGGTAGGAGTCGAGAGGTGAAGAGTGTATGTGTGTGTGCGTGTGTGCGTGTGTGTGTGTTTGTGCGTGTGTGAGTGTGTGTGTATAAGTGTGTGTGTGTCCGTTCGGCTTGCAGAGATATGAATACGGCCGGGGCAAGAAGGCCCTGCCTCTCGTAAGAGGCGACCAAAAGGGAGGAGTCGAGAGGTGAATAGTGTATGTGTGTGTGTGTGTGACTGTGTGTTTTTGTCCGCTCGGCTCGCAGAGATAAGATTACGGCCGTGGCAAGAAGGCCCTGCCTGTCTTAAGAGGCGGCTAATGGATAGGTGTCGAGAGGTGGAGAGTGTGTGCGTGTGCGTGTACGTGTGCGTGGGTGCGTGTGTGTGCGTGTGTGCGTGTGTGTGTGTGTGAGTGTGTGTGTGTCCGTTCGGCTCGCAGAGATAAGAACACGGCCGTGGCAAGAAGTCCCTGAATGTCGTAAGAGGCGACTAATGGGTAGGAGTCGAGAGGTGAAGCGTGTATGTGTGTTTGCGAGTGTGTGTGTGTGTGTGTCCGTTTGGCTCGCAGAGATAAGAACACGTCCGTAGCAAGAAGGCCCTGCCTGTCGTAAGAGGCGACTAATGGATAGGAGTCGAGAGGTGAAGAGTGTATGTGTGTGTGCGTGTGTGCGTACGTGTGTGAGTGTGTGTGTGTGAATGTGTGTGTGTCAGTGTGTGTGTGTCCGTTCGGCTTGCAGAGATAAGTACACGGCCGTGGCAAGAAGTCCCTGCCTGTCGTAAGAGGAGAATAATGGGTAGGAGTCAAGAGGTGAAGAGTGTATGTGTGTGTGCGTGTGTGCGTACGTGTGTGAGTGTGTGTGTGTGAATGTGTGTGTGTGTCAGTGTGTGTGTGTCCGGTCTTCTCGCAGAGATAATAACACGGCCGTGGCAAGAAGTCCCTGCCTTTCGTAATAGGAGAATAATGGGTAGGAGTCGAGAGGTGAAGAGTGTATGTGTCTTTGTGTGTGTGCGTGTGTGAGTATGTGTGTTTATTTGTGTGTGTGTGTCCGTTTGGCTTGCAGAGATAAGAACACGGCCGTGGCAAGAAGTCCCTGCCTGTCGTAAGAGGAGAATAATGGGTAGGAGTCGAGAGGTGAAGAGTGTATGTGTGTGTGCGTGTGTGCGTACGTGTGTGAGTGTGTGTGTGTGAATGTGTGTTTGTGTCAGTGTGTGTGTGTCCGTTCGGCTTGCAGAGATAAGTACACGGCCGTGGCAAGAAGTCCCTGCCTGTCGTAAGAGGAGAATAATGGGTAGGAGTCAAGAGGTGAAGAGTGTATGTGTGTGTGCGTGTGTGCGTACGTGTGTGAGTGTGTGTGTGTGAATGTGTGTGTGTGTCAGTGTGTGTGTGTCCGGTCTTCTCGCAGAGATAATAACACGGCCGTGGCAAGAAGTCCCTGCCTGTCGTAATAGGAGAATAATGGGTAGGAGTCGAGAGGTGAAGAGTGTGTGCGTGTGCGTGTGCGTGTGCGTGTGTGTGTGCGTGTGTGAGTGTGTCCGTTCGGCTTGCAGAGATAAGAACACGGCCGTGGCAAGAAGTCCCTGCCTGTCGTAAGAGGAGAATAATGGGTAGGAGTCGAGAGGTGAAGAGTGTATGTGTGTGTGCGTGTGTGCGTACGTGTGTGAGTGTGTGTGTGTGTGTATCCGTTCGGCTTGCAGAGATAAGAACACGGCCGTGGCAAGAAGTCCCTGCCTGTCGTAAGAGGAGAATAATGGGTATAAGTCGAGAGGTGAATAGTGTATGTGTGCTTGCGTCTGTGTGTGTGTGTGAGTGTGTGTGTGTGTGTCCGTTCGGCTTGCAGAGATAAGAATGCGTTCGTGGCAAGAAGGCCCTGCCTGTCTTAAGAGGCGACTAATGGATAGGAATCGAGAGGTGGAGAGTGTGTGCGTGTGCGTTTGCGTGTGTGCGTTTGTGCCTGTGTGCGTGTGTTTGTGTGTGCGTGTGTGTGTGTGTCCGGTCGGCTCGCTGAAATGAGAACACGGCCGTGGCAAGAAGGCCCTGCCTGTCGTAAGAGGCGACTAATGGGGAAGGAGTCGAGAGGTGAAGAGGGTATGTGTGCTTGCGTGTGTGTGTGTGTGTGTGAGTGTGTGAGTGTCCGTTCGGCTCGCAGAGGTAAGAATGCGTTCGTGGCAAGAATGCCCTGCCTGTCTTAAGAGGCGACTAATGGATAGGAATCGAGAGGTGGAGAGTGTGTGCGTGTGCGTATGCGTGTGCGTGTGTGCGTGTGTGGGTGTGTGTCTGTGTGCGTGTGTTTGTGTGTGCGTGTGTGTGTGTCCGTTCGGCTTGCAGAGATAAGAACACGGCCGTGGCAAAATCCCTGCCTGTCGTAAGAGGAGAATAATGGGTAGAAGTCTAGAGGTGAATACTGTATGTGTGCTTGCGTGTGTGTGTGTGTGTGAGTGTGGATGTGTGTCCGTTCGGCTCGCAGAGATAAGAAAACGGCCGTGGCAAGAAGTCCCTGAATGTCGTAAGAGTCGACTAATGGGTAGGAGTCTAGAGGTGAAGCGTGTATGTGTGTGTGTGTGTGCGAGTGTATGTATGTGTGTCCGTTCGGCTTGCAGAGATAAGAATACGTCCGTGGCAAGAAGGCCCAGCTTGTCTTAAGAGGCGACTAATGGATAGGAGTCGAGAGGTTGAGAGTGTGTGCGTGTGCGTGTGCGTGTGCGTGTGCGTGTGCGTGGGTGCGTGTGTGTGTGTGTGTGCGTGTGTGCGTGCGTGTGTGTGTGGGTGTGTGTGTGAGTGTGTGTGTCCATTCGGCACACAGAGATAAGAACTTGACTGTGGCAAGTAGTCCCTGCCTGTTGTAAGAGGAGAATAATGGGTAGGAGTCGAGAGGTGAAGAGTGTATGTGTGTGTGTGTGCGTGCGTGTTTAAGTGTGTGTGTATGTGAGTGTGTGAGTGTGTGTGAGTGTGTGTGTGTGCGGTCGGCTCGCAGAGATAAGGACACAGCCGTGGCAAGAAGGCCCTGCCTGTCGTCAGAGGCGAGTAATAAGTAGGATTCGAGAGGTGAAGAGTGTATGTGTGTGTACGAGTATGCGTGTGTGTGTGCGTGTGTGAGTATGTGTGTGTGTCCGTTTAGCTTGCAGTGATAAGAACACGGCTAAGGCAAGAAGGCCCTGCCTGTCGTAAGAGGCGACTCATAGGTAGGAGTCGAGAGGTGAAGAATGTATGTGTGTGTGCGTGTGTGCGTGTTTGTGTGTGTGAGTGTATGTGTGTGTGCGTGTGTGCGTGCGTGTGTGTGTGTGTGTGTTTGTGAGTGTGTGTGTGTGTATGTGTGTGTGTCCCTTCGGCTCGCAGAGATAAGTAAACAGCCGTGGCAAGAAGGCGATGCAAATCGTACGGGGCGACTAATGGGTAGGAGTCGAGAGATGAAGAGTGGGCGACTAATAAGTAGGAGGCGAGTGGTGAAAAGTGTATGTGCGTGTGTGCGTGTGTGCGTGTGTGTGTGCGTGTGAGCGTGCGTGTGTGTGTGAGTGTGTGTGTATGTCCGTTCGGCTCGCAGAGATAAGAACATGGCCGTGGCAAGAAGGCCCTGCCTGTCGTAAAGGGCGACTAATGGGTAGGAGTCGAGAGGTGAAGAGTGTATGTGTGTGTGTACGTGTGTGCGTGTGTGTGTGCGTGTGTGAGTATGTGTGTGTGTCCGTTCGGCTTGCAGAGATAAGAATACGTCCGTGGCAAGAAGTCCCTGAATGTCGTAAGAGGCGACTAATGGGTAGGAGTCGAGAGGTTAAGAGTGTATGTGTGTGTGTGTGTGAGTATGTGTGTGTTTGTTCGGCTTGCAGAGATAAGAACACGGCCGAGGCAAGAAGACCCTGCCTGTCGTAATAGGAGAATAATGGGTAGGAGTCGAGAGGTGAAGAGTGTATGTGTGTGTGTGCGTGTGTGCGTACGTGTGTGAGTGTGTGTGTGAATGTGTGTGTGTGTCAGTGTGTGTGTGTCCGTTCGGCTCGCAGAGATTAGAATACGGCCGAGGCAATAAGTCCATGCCTGTCGTAAGATGCGACTAATGGGTAGGAGTCGAGAGGTGAAGAGTGTATTTGTGTGTGTGTGCGTGTGTGCGTGTGTGTGTGCGTGGGTGCGTGTGTGCGTGTGTGTGTGAGTGTGTGTGTGTATGTGTGTGTCCGTTCGGCTTGCAGAGATAAGAATACGTCCGTGGCAAGAAGTCCCTGAATGTCGTAAGAGGCGACTAATGGGTAGAAGTCGGGAGGTTAGGAGTGTATGTGTGTGTGTGTGAGTGTGTGTGTGTGCGTTGGGCTTGCAGAGATAAGAACACGGCCGAGGCAAGAAGACCCTGCCTGTCGTGAGAGACGACTAATAGGTAGGAGTCGAGAGGTGAAGAGTGTATGTGTGTGTGTGCGTGTGTGCGTGTGTGTGTGCGTGTGTGTGTGCGTGTGTGAGTATGTGTGTGTGTTAGTTTGGCTTGCAGAGATAAGAACACGACCGCGGCAAGAAGGCCCTGCTTATCGTAAGAGGCGACTAAAAGGTAGGAGTCGAGAGGTGAAGAGTGTATGTGTGTGTGTGTGTGTGTGCGTGTGTGCGTGTGTGGGCGTGTGTGAGTGTGTGTGTATGTGTGTGTCCGTTTGGCTTGCAGAGATAAGAATACGGCCGAGGCCAGAAGGCCCTGCCTTTTGTAAGGGTCGACTAATAAGTAGGAGTCGAGAGGTGAAGAGTGTATGTGTGTGTGTGCGTGTGTGTGTGCGTGTGTGTGTGCGTGTGTGAGTATGTGTGTGTGTTAGTTTGGCTTGCAGAGATAAGAACACGACCGCGGCAAGAAGGCCCTGCTTATCGTAAGAGGCGACTAAAAGGTAGGAGTCGAGAGGTGAAGAGTGTATGTGTGTGTGCGTGTGTGCGTGTGTGTGTGTTTGTGCGTGTGTGAGTGTGTGTGTATAAGTGTGTGTGTGTCCGTTCGGCTTGCAGAGATATGAATACGGCCGGGGCAAGAAGGCCCTGCCTCTCGTAAGAGGCGACCAAAAGGGAGGAGTCGAGAGGTGAATAGTGTATGTGTGTGTGTGTGTGACTGTGTGTTTTTGTCCGCTCGGCTCGCAGAGATAAGATTACGGCCGTGGCAAGAAGGCCCTGCCTGTCTTAAGAGGCGGCTAATGGATAGGTGTCGAGAGGTGGAGAGTGTGTGCGTGTGCGTGTACGTGTGCGTGGGTGCGTGTGTGTGCGTGTGTGCGTGTGTGTGTGTGTGTGAGTGTGTGTGTGTCCGTTCGGCTCGCAGAGATAAGAACACGGCCGTGGCAAGAAGTCCCTGAATGTCGTAAGAGGCGACTAATGGGTAGGAGTCGAGAGGTGAAGCGTGTATGTGTGTTTGCGAGTGTGTGTGTGTGTGTGTCCGTTTGGCTCGCAGAGATAAGAACACGTCCGTAGCAAGAAGGCCCTGCCTGTCGTAAGAGGCGACTAATGGATAGGAGTCGAGAGGTGAAGAGTGTATGTGTGTGTGCGTGTGTGCGTACGTGTGTGAGTGTGTGTGTGTGAATGTGTGTGTGTGTCAGTGTGTGTGTGTCCGTTCGGCTTGCAGAGATAAGTACACGGCCGTGGCAAGAAGTCCCTGCCTGTCGTAAGAGGAGAATAATGGGTAGGAGTCAAGAGGTGAAGAGTGTATGTGTGTGTGCGTGTGTGCGTACGTGTGTGAGTGTGTGTGTGTGAATGTGTGTGTGTGTCAGTGTGTGTGTGTCCGGTCGGCTCGCAGAGATAATAACACGGCCGTGGCAAGAGGTCCCTGCCTTTCGTAATAGGAGAATAATGGGTAGGAGTCGAGAGGTGAAGAGTGTATGTGTCTTTGTGTGTGTGCGTGTGTTTTTGCGTGTGTGAGTATGTGTGTTTATTTGTGTGTGTGTGTCCGTTTGGCTTGCAGAGATAAGAACACGGCCGTGGCAAGAAGTCCCTGCCTGTCGTAAGAGGAGAATAATGGGTAGGAGTCGAGAGGTGAAGAGTGTATGTGTGTGTGCGTGTGTGCGTACGTGTGTGAGTGTGTGTGTGTGAATGTGTGTGTGTGTCAGTGTGTGTGTGTCCGTTCGGCTTGCAGAGATAAGAACACGGCCGTGGCAAGAAGTCCCTGCCTGTCGTAATAGGAGAATAATGGGTAGGAGTCGAGAGGTGAAGAGTGTGTGCGTGTGCGTGTGCGTGTGCGTGTGTGTGTGCGTGTGTGAGTGTGTCCGTTCGGCTTGCAGAGATAAGAACACGGCCGTGGCAAGAAGTCCCTGCCTGTCGTAAGAGGAGAATAATGGGTAGGAGTCGAGAGGTGAAGAGTGTATGTGTGTGTGCGTGTGTGCGTACGTGTGTGAGTGTGTGTGTGTGTGTATCCGTTCGGCTTGCAGAGATAAGAACACGGCTGTGGCAAGAAGTCCCTGCCTGTCGTAAGAGGAGAATAATGGGTAGAAGTCGAGAGGTGAATAGTGTATGTGTGCTTGCGTCTGTGTGTGTGTGAGTGTGTGTGTGTGTGTCCGTTCGGCTTGCAGAGATAAGAATGCGTTCGTGGCAAGAAGGCCCTGCCTGTCTTAAGAGGCGACTAATGGATAGGAATCGAGACGTGGAGAGTGTGTGCGTGTGCGTTTGCGTGTGTGCGTTTGTGCCTGTGTGCGTGTGTTTGTGTGTGCGTGTGTGTGTGTGTCCGGTCGGCTCGCTGAAATGAGAACACGGCCGTGGCAAGAAGGCCCTGCCTGTCGTAAGAGGCGACTAATGGGGAAGGAGTCGAGAGGTGAAGAGGGTATGTGTGCTTGCGTGTGTGTGTGTGTGTGTGTGACTGTGTGTGTGTCCGTTCGGCTCGCAGAGATAAGAATGCGTTCGTGGCAAGAATGCCCTGCCTGTCTTAAGAGGCGACTAATGGATAGGAATCGAGAGGTAAAGAGTGTGTGCATGTGCGTATGCGTGTGCGTGTGTGCGTGTGTGGGTGTGTGTCTGTGTGCGTGTGTTTGTGTGTGCGTGTGTGTGTGTCCGTTCGGCTTGCAGAGATAAGAACACGGCCGTGGCAAAATCCCTGCCTGTCGTAAGAGGAGAATAATGGGTAGAAGTCTAGAGGTGAATACTGTATGTGTGCTTGCGTGTGTGTGTGTGTGTGAGTGTGGATGTGTGTCCGTTCGGCTCGCAGAGATAAGAAAACGGCCGTGGCAAGAAGTCCCTGAATGTCGTAAGAGACGACTAATGGGTAGGAGTCTAGAGGTGAAGCGTGTATGTGTGTGTGTGTGTGCGAGTGTATGTATGTGTGTCCGTTCGGCTTGCAGAGATAAGAATACGTCCGTGGCAAGAAGGCCCAGCCTGTCTTAAGAGGCGACTAATGGATAGGAGTCGAGAGGTTGAGAGTGTGTGCGTGTGCGTGTGCGTGTGCGTGGGTGCGTGTGTGTGTGTGTGTGCGTGTGTGCGTGCGTGTGTGTGTGGGTGTGTGTGTGAGTGTGTGTGTCCGTTCGGCACACAGAGATAAGAACTCGACTGTGGCAAGTAGTCCCTGCCTGTTGTAAGAGGAGAATAATGGGTAGGAGTCGAGAGGTGAAGAGTGTATGTGTGTGTGTGTGCGTGCGTGTTTAAGTGTGTGTGTATGTGAGTGTGTGAGTGTGTGTGAGTGTGTGTGTGTGCGGTCGGCTCGCAGAGATAAGGACACAGCCGTGGCAAGAAGGCCCTGCCTGTCGTCAGAGGCGAGTAATAAGTAGGATTCGAGAGGTGAAGAATGTATGTGTGTGTGCGTGTGTGCGTGTTTGTGTGTGTGTGAGTGTATGTGTGTGTGTGCGTGTGTGCGTGCGTGTGTGTGTGTGTGTGTTTGTGAGTGTGTGTGTGTGTATGTGTGTGTGTCCCTTCGGCTCGCAGAGATAAGTAAACAGCCGTGGCAAGAAGGCGATGCAAATCGTACGGGGCGACTAATGGGTAGGAGTCGAGAGATGAAGAGTGGGCGACTAATAAGTAGGAGGCGAGTGGTGAAAAGTGTATGTGCGTGTGTGCGTGTGTGCGTGTGTGTGTGCGTGTGAGCGTGCGTGTGTGTGTGAGTGTGTGTGTATGTCCGTTCGGCTCGCAGAGATAAGAACATGGCCGTGGCAAGAAGGCCCTGCCTGTCGTAAAGGGCGACTAATGGGTAGGAGTCGAGAGGTGAAGAGTGTATGTGTGTGTGTACGTGTGTGCGTGTGTGTGTGCGTGTGTGAGTATGTGTGTGTGTCCGTTCGGCTTGCAGAGATAAGAATACGTCCGTGGCAAGAAGTCCCTGAATGTCGTAAGAGGCGACTAATGGGTAGGAGTCGAGAGGTTAAGAGTGTATGTGTGTGTGTGTGTGCGTGTGTGCGTGTGCGTGTGTGCGTTCGTCTTGCAGAGATAAGAACACGACCGTGGCAAGAAGTCCCTGCCTTTCGAAAGAGAAGAATAATGGGTAGGATTCGAGAGGTGAAGAGTGTATATGTGTGCGTGCGCGTGTGTGCGTTCGTGTGTGTGTGTGTTCTTGTATGTGTGTGTGTGAGTGTGTGTGTGTCCGGTCGGCTCGCAGAGATAAGAACATGGCCGTGGCAGGAAGGCCCTGCCTGTCGTAAGAGGCGACTAATGGGTAGGAGTCGAGAGGTGAAGAGTGTATGTGTGTGTGTGCGTGTGTGCGTGTGTGTGTGCGTGTGTGAGTGTGTGTGTATGTGTGTGTGTCCGTCTGGCTTGCAGAGGTAAGAATACGGCAAAGGCAAGAAGACCCTACCAGTTGTAAGGGGCGACTAATAGGTAGGAGTCGAGAGGTGAAGAGTGTATGTGTGTGTGTGCGTGTGTGCGTGTGTGTGTGCGTGTGTGAGTATGTGTGTGTGTCCGTTCGGCTTGCAGAGATAAGAACACGGCCGTGGCAAGAAGTTCCTGCCTGTCGTAAGAGGAGAATAATGGGTAGGAGTCGAGAGGTGAAGAGTGTATGTGTGTGTGTGTGTGTGCGTGTGTGCGTGTGTGGGCGTGTGTGAGTGTGTGTGTATGTGTGTCCGTTTGGCTTGCAGAGATAAGAATACGGCCGAGGCCAGAAGGCCCTGCCTCTTGTAAGGGTCGACTAATAAGTAGGAGTCGAGAGGTGAAGAGTGTATGTGTGTGTGCGTGTGTGCGTGTGTGTGTGCGTGTGTGTGTGCGTGTGTGAGTATGTGTGTGTGTTAGTTTGGCTTGCAGAGATGAGAACACGACCGCAGCAAGAAGGCCCTGCTTATCGTAAGAGGCGACTAAAAGGTAGGAGTCGAGAGGTGAAGAGTGTATGTGTGTGTGCGTGTGTGCGTGTGTGTGTGTTTGTGCGTGTGTGAGTGTGTGTGTATAAGTGTGTGTGTGTCCGTTCGGCTTGCAGAGATATGAATACGGCCGGAGCAAGAAGGCCCTGCCTCTCGTAAGAGGCGACCAAAAGGGAGGAGTCGAGAGGTGAATAGTGTGTTTGTGTGTGTGTGTGTGTGACTGTGTGTTTTTGTCCGCTCGGCTCGCAGAGATAAGATTACGGCCGTGGCAAGAAGGCCCTGCCTGTCTTAAGAGGCAGCTAATGGATAGGTGTCGAGAGGTGGAGAGTGTGTGCGTGTGCGTGTACGTGTGCGTGGGTGCGTGTGTGTGCGTGTGTGCGTGTGTGTGTGTGTGAGTGTGTGTGTGTCCGTTCGGCTCGCAGAGATAAGAACACGGCCGTGGCAAGAAGTCCCTGAATGTCGTAAGAGGCGACTAATGGGTAGGAGTCGAGAGGTGAAGCGTGTATGTGTGTGTATGTGTGTTTGCGAGTGTGTGTGTGTGTGTCCGTTTGGCTCGCAGAGATAAGAACACGTCCGTAGCAAGAAGGCCCTGCCTGTCGTAAGAGGCGACTAATGGATAGGAGTCGAGAGGTGAAGAGTGTATGTGTGTGTGCGTGTGTGCGTACGTGTGTGAGTGTGTGTGTGTGAATGTGTGTGTGTGTCAGTGTGTGTGTGTCCGTTCGGCTTGCAGAGATAAGAACACGGCCGTGGCAAGAAGTCCCTGCCTGTCGTAAGAGGAGAATAATGGGTAGGAGTCGAGAGGTGAAGAGTGTATGTGTGTGTGCGTGTGTGCGTACGTGTGTGAGTGTGTGTGTGTGAATGTGTGTGTGTGTCAGTGTGTGTGTGTCCGGTCGGCTCGCAGAGATAATAACACGGCCGTGGCAAGAAGTCCCTGCCTTTCGTAATAGGAGAATAATGGGTAGGAGTCGAGAGGTGAAGAGTGTATGTGTGTGTGTGCGTGTGTGCGTATGTGTGCGTGTGTGAGTGTGTGTGTATGTGTGTGTGTCCGTCTGGCTTGCAGAGGTAAGAATACGGCCAAGGCAAGAAGACCCTGCCAGTTGTAAGGGGCGACTAATAGGTAGGAGTCGAGAGGTGAAGAATGTATGTGTGTGTGCGTATGTGCGTGTTTGTGTGTGTGAGTGTATGTGTGTGTGCGTGTGTGCGTGTGTGCGTGTGTGCGTGCGTGTGTGCGTGTGTGTGTGAGTGTGTGTGTATGTGTGTGTCCGTTCGGCTTGCAGAGATAAGAACACGGCCGTGGCAAGAAGTCCCTGCCTGTCGTAAGAGGAGAATAGTGGGTAGGAGTCGAGAGGTGAAGAGTGTGTGCGTGTGCGTGTGCGTGTGCGTGTGTGTGTGCGTGTGTGTGTGTGTGCGTGTGTGTGTGAGTGTGTGTGTGTATGTGTGTGTCCGTTCGGCTTGCAGAGATAAGAATACGTCCGTGGCAAGAAGTCCCTGAATGTCGTAAGAGGCGACTAATGGGTAGAAGTCGGGAGGTTAGGAGTGTATGTGTGTGTGTGTGTGTGTGAGTGTGTGTGTGTCCGTTCGGCTTGCAGAGATAAGAACACGGCCGTGGCAAGAAGTCCCTGCCTGTCGTAAGAGGAGAATAATGGGTAGGAGTCGAGAGGTGAAGAGTGTATGTGTGTGTGCGTGTGTGCGTACGTGTGTGAGTGTGTGTGTGAATGTGTGTGTGTGTCAGTGTGTGTGTGTCCGGTCGGCTCGCAGAGATAATAACACGGCCGTGGCAAGAAGTCCCTGCCTGTCGTAATAGGAGAATAATGGGTAGGAGTCGAGAGGTGAAGAGTGTATGTGTCTTTGTGTGTGTGCGTGTGTTTTTGCGTGTGTGAGTATGTGTGTTTATTTGTGTGTGTGTGTGTGTCCGTTTGGCTTGCAGAGATAAGAATACGGCCCAGGCAAGAAGGCCCTGCCTGTCGTAAGAGGCGACTAATGGGTAGGAGTCGAGAGGTGGAGAGTGTGTGTGTCTGCGTGTGTGTGTGTGTCCGTTCGGCTTGCAGAGATAAGAACACGGCCGTGGCAAGAAGTCCCTGCCTGTCGTAATAGGAGAATAATGGGTAGGAGTCGAGAGGTGAAAAGTGTATGTGTGTGTGTGCGTGTGTGCGTACGTGTGTGAGTGTGTGTGTGAATGTGTGTGTGTGTCAGTGTGTGTGTGTGTCCGTTCGGCTCGCAGAGATTAGAATACGGCCGAGGCAATAAGTCCATGCCTGTCGTAAGATGCGACTAATGGGTAGGAGTCGAGGGGTTAAGAGTGTATTTGTGTGTGTGTGCGTGTGTGCGTGTGTGTGTGCGTAGGTGCGTGTGTGTGTGTAAGTATGTGTGTGTCCGTTCGGCTCGCAGAGATAAGAACACGGCCGTGGCAAGAAGTCCCTGCCTGTCGTAAGAGGCGACTAATGAATAGGAGTCGAGAGGTGAAGAGTGTATGTGTCTTTGTGTGTGTGCGCGTATTTGTACGTGTGTGAGTATATGTCTGTATTTGTGTGTGTATCCGTTTGGCTTGCAGAGATAAGAATACGGCCGAGGCAAGAAGGCCCTCTCTCTTGTAAGGGGCGACTAATAGGTAGGAGTCGAAAGGTGAATAGTGTATGTGTGTGTGTGTGCGTGTGTGGGTATGTGTGTGTTTGTGCGTGTGTAAGTGTGTGTGTGTGTGTGTGTATGTATGTGTGTGTCCATTCGGCTCGCAGAGATTAGAATACGACCGAGGCAATAAGGTCATGCCTGTCTTAAGAGGCGACTAATGGATAGGAGTCGAAAGGTGGAGAGTGTATATGTGTGTGTGCGCGTGTGTGCGTGCGTGTGTGTGCGTGTTCTTGTATGTGTGTGTGTGTGAGTGGGTGTGTGTCCGGTCGGCTCGCAGAGATAAAAACATGGCCGTGGCAGGAAGGCCCTGCCTATCGTAAGAGGCGACTAATGGGTAGGAGTCGAGGGTGAAGAGTGTATGTGTGTGTGTGTGTGCGTGTGTGCGTGTGCGTGTGTGCGTTCGTCTTGCAGAGATAAGAACACGACCGTGGCAAGAAGTCCCTGCCTTTCGAAAGAGAAGAATAATGGGTAGGAGTCGAGAGGTGAAGAGTGTATATGTGTGCGTGCGCGTGTGTGCGTTCGTGTGTGTGTGTGTTCTTGTATGTGTGTGTGTGAGTGTGTGTGTGTCCGGTCGGCTCGCAGAGATAAGAACATGGCCGTGGCAGGAAGGCCCTGCCTGTCGTAAGAGGCGACTAATGGGTAGGAGTCGAGAGGTGAAGAGTGTATGTGTGTGTGTGCGTGTGTGCGTGTGTGTGTGCGTGTGTGAGTGTGTGTGTATGTGTGTGTGTCCGTCTGGCTTGCAGAGGTAAGAATACGGCAAAGGCAAGAAGACCCTACCAGTTGTAAGGGGCGACTAATAGGTAGGAGTCGAGAGGTGAAGAGTGTATGTGTGTGTGTGCGTGTGTGCGTGTGTGTGTGCGTGTGTGAGTATGTGTGTGTGTCCGTTCGGCTTGCAGAGATAAGAACACGGCCGTGGCAAGAAGTCCCTGCCTGTCGTAAGAGGAGAATAATGGGTAGGAGTCGAGAGGTGAAGAGTGTATGTGTGTGTGTGTGTGTGTGTGTGTGCGTGTGTGCGTGTGTGGGCGTGTGTGAGTGTGTGTGTATGTGTGTGTCCGTTTGGCTTGCAGAGATAAGAATACGGCCGAGGCCAAAAGGCCCTGCCTCTTGTAAGGGTCGACTAATAAGTAGGAGTCGAGAGGTGAAGAGTGTATGTGTGTGTGTGCGTGTGTGCGTGTGTGTGTGCGTGTGTGTGTGCGTGTGTGAGTATGTGTGTGTGTTAGTTTGGCTTGCAGAGATAAGAACACGACCGCGGCAAGAAGGCCCTGCTTATCGTAAGAGGCGACTAAAAGGTAGGAGTCGAGAGGTGAAGAGTGTATGTGTGTGTGCGTGTGTGCGTGTGTGTGTGTTTGTGCGTGTGTGAGTGTGTGTGTATAAGTGTGTGTGTGTCCGTTCGGCTTGCAGAGATATGAATACGGCCGGGGCAAGAACGCCCTGCCTCTCGTAAGAGGCGACCAAAAGGGAGGAGTCGAGAGGTGAATAGTGTATGTGTGTGTGTGTGTGACTGTGTGTTTTTGTCCGCTCGGCTCGCAGAGATAAGATTACGGCCGTGGCAAGAAGGCCCTGCCTGTCTGAAGAGGCGGCTAATGGATAGGTGTCGAGAGGTGGAGAGTGTGTGCGTGTGCGTGTACGAGTGCGTGGGTGCGTGTGTGTGCGTGTGTGCGTGTGTGTGTGTGTGAGTGTGTGTGTGTCCGTTCGGCTCGCAGAGATAAGAACACGGCCGTGGCAAGAAGTCCCTGAATGTCGTAAGAGGCGACTAATGGGTAGGAGTCGAGAGGTGAAGCGTGTATGTGTGTTTGCGAGTGTGTGTGTGTGTGTCCGTTTGGCTCGCAGAGATAAGAACACGTCCGTAGCAAGAAGGCCCTGCCTGTCGTAAGAGGCGACTAATGGATAGGAGTCGAGAGGTGAAGAGTGTATGTGTGTGTGCGTGTGTGCGTACGTGTGTGAGTGTGTGTGTGTGAATGTGTGTGTGTGTCAGTGTGTGTGTGTCCGTTCGGCTTGCAGAGATAAGTACACGGCCGTGGCAAGAAGTCCCTGCCTGTCGTAAGAGGAGAATAATGGGTAGGAGTCAAGAGGTGAAGAGTGTATGTGTGTGTGCGTGTGTGCGTACGTGTGTGAGTGTGTGTGTGTGAATGTGTGTGTGTGTCAGTGTGTGTGTGTCCGGTCGGCTCGCAGAGATAATAACACGGCCGTGGCAAGAAGTCCCTGCCTTTCGTAATAGGAGAATAATGGGTAGGAGTCGAGAGGTGAAGAGTGTATGTGTCTTTGTGTGTGTGCGTGTGTTTTTGCGTGTGTGAGTATGTGTGTTTATTTGTGTGTGTGTGTGTCCGTTTGGCTTGCAGAGATAAGAACACGGCCGTGGCAAGAAGTCCCTGCCTGTCGTAAGAGGAGAATAATGGGTAGGAGTCGAGAGGTGAAGAGTGTATGTGTGTGTGCGTGTGTGCGTACGTGTGTGAGTGTGTGTGTGTGAATGTGTGTGTGTGTCAGTGTGTGTGTGTCCGTTCGGCTTGCAGAGATAAGAACACGGCCGTGGCAAGAAGTCCCTGCCTCTCGTAATAGGAGAATAATGGGTAGGAGTCGAGAGGTGAAGAGTGTGTGCGTGTGCGTGTGCGTGTGCGTGTGTGTGTGCGTGTGTGAGTGTGTCCGTTCGGCTTGCAGAGATAAGAACACGGCCGTGGCAAGAAGTCCCTGCCTGTCGTAAGAGGAGAATAATGGGTAGGAGTCGAGAGGTGAAGAGTGTATGTGTGTGTGCGTGTGTGCGTACGTGTGTGAGTGTGTGTGTGTGAATGTGTGTGTGTGTCAGTGTGTGTGTGTCCGGTCGGCTCGCAGAGATAATAACACGGCCGTGGCAAGAAGTCCCTGCCTTTCGTAATAGGAGAATAATGGGTAGGAGTCGAGAGGTGAAGAGTGTATGTGTCTTTGTGTGTGTGCGTGTGTTTTTGCGTGTGTAAGTATGTGTGTTTATTTGTGTGTGTGTGTCCGTTTGGCTTGCAGAGATAAGAACACGGCCGTGGCAGGAAGGCCCTGCCTGTCGTAAGAGGCGACTAATGGGTAGGAGTCGAGGGTGAAGAGTGTATGTGTGTGTGTGTGTGCGTGTGTGCGTGTGCGTGTGTGCGTTCGTCTTGCAGAGATAAGAACACGACCGTGGCAAGAAGTCCCTGCCTTTCGAAAGAGAAGAATAATGGGTAGGAGTCGAGAGGTGAAGAGTGTATGTGTGTGTGTGCGTGTGTGCGTGTGTGTGTGCGTGTGTGAGTGTGTGTGTATGTGTGTGTGTCCGTCTGGCTTGCAGAGGTAAGAATACGGCAAAGGCAAGAAGACCCTACCAGTTGTAAGGGGCGACTAATAGGTAGGAGTCGAGAGGTGACGAGTGTATGTGTGTGTGTGCGTGTGTGCGTGTGTGTGTGCGTGTGTGAGTATGTGTGTGTGTCCGTTCGGCTTGCAGAGATAAGAACACGGCCGTGGCAAGAAGTCCCTGCCTGTCGTAAGAGGAGAATAATGGGTAGGAGTCGAGAGGTGAAGAGTGTATGTGTGTGTGTGTGTGTGCGTGTGTGCGTGTGTGGGCGTGTGTGAGTGTGTGTGTATGTGTGTGTCCGTTTGGCTTGCAGAGATAAGAATACGGCCGAGGCCAGAAGGCCTCGGCCTGCCTCTTGTAAGGGTCGACTAATAAGTAGGAGTCGAGAGGTGAAGAGTGTATGTGTGTGTGCGTGTGTGCGTGTGTGTGTGCGTGTGTGTGTGCGTGTGTGAGTATGTGTGTGTGTTAGTTTGGCTTGCAGAGATGAGAACACGACCGCGGCAAGAAGGCCCTGCTTATCGTAAGAGGCGACTAAAAGGTAGGAGTCGAGAGGTGAAGAGTGTATGTGTGTGTGCGTGTGTGCGTGTGTGTGTGTTTGTGCGTGTGTGAGTGTGTGTGTATGAGTGTGTGTGTCCGTTCGGCTTGCAGAGATATGAATACGGCCGGGGCAAGAAGGCCCTGCCTCTCGTAAGAGGCGACCAAAAGGGAGGAGTCGAGAGGTGAATAGTGTATGTGTGTGTGTGTGACTGTGTGTTTTTGTCCGCTCGGCTCGCAGAGATAAGATTACGGCCGTGGCAAGAAGGCCCTGCCTGTCTTAAGAGGCGGCTAATGGATAGGTGTCGAGAGGTGGAGAGTGTGTGCGTGTGCGTGTACGTGTGCGTGGGTGCGTGTGTGTGTATGTGTGTGTGCGAGTGTGTGTGTGTGTGTGTGTCCGTTTGGCTCGCAAAGATAAGAACACGTCCGTAGCAAGAAGGCCCTGCCTGTCGTAAGAGGAGAATAATGGGTAGGAGTCGAGAGGTGAAGAGTGTATGTGTGTGTGTGTGTGTGCGTGTGTGCGTGTGTGGGCGTGTGTGAGTGTGTGTGTATGTGTGTGTCCGTTTGGCTTGCAGAGATAAGAATACGGCCGAGGCCAGAAGGCCCTGCCTCTTGTAAGGGTCGACTAATAAGTAGGAGTCGAGAGGTGAAGAGTGTATGTGTGTGTGTGCGTGTGTGCGTGTGTGTGTGTGCGTGTGTGTGTGCGTGTGTGAGTATGTGTGTGTGTTAGTTTGGCTTGCAGAGATAAGAACACGACCGCGGCAAGAAGGCCCTGCTTATCGTAAGAGGCGACTAAAAGGTAGGAGTCGAGAGGTGAAGAGTGTATGTGTGTGTGCGTGTGTGCGTGTGTGTGTGTTTGTGCGTGTGTGAGTGTGTGTGTATAAGTGTGTGTGTGTCCGTTCGGCTTGCAGAGATATGAATACGGCCGGGGCAAGAACGCCCTGCCTCTCGTAAGAGGCGACCAAAAGGGAGGAGTCGAGAGGTGAATAGTGTATGTGTGTGTGTGTGTGACTGTGTGTTTTTGTCCGCTCGGCTCGCAGAGATAAGATTACGGCCGTGGCAAGAAGGCCCTGCCTGTCTTAAGAGGCGGCTAATGGATAGGTGTCGAGAGGTGGAGAGTGTGTGCGTGTGCTTGTACGTGTGCGTGGGTGCGTGTGTGTGCGTGTGTGCGTGTGTGTGTGTGTGAGTGTGTGTGTGTCCGTTCGGCTCGCAGAGATAAGAACACGGCCGTGGCAAGAAGTCCCTGAATGTCGTAAGAGGCGACTAATGGGTAGGAGTCGAGAGGTGAAGCGTGTATGTGTGTTTGCGAGTGTGTGTGTGTGTGTGTCCGTTTGGCTCGCAGAGATAAGAACACGTCCGTAGCAAGAAGGCCCTGCCTGTCGAAAGAGGCGACTAATGGATAGGAGTCGAGAGGTGAAGAGTGTATGTGTGTGTGCGTGTGTGCGTACGTGTGTGAGTGTGTGTGTGTGAATGTGTGTGTGTGTCAGTGTGTGTGTGTCCGTTCGGCTTGCAGAGATAAGAACACGGCCGTGGCAAGAAGTCCCTGCCTGTCGTAAGAGGAGAATAATGGGTAGGAGTCGAGAGGTGAAGAGTGTATGTGTGTGTGCGTGTGTGCGTACGTGTGTGAGTGTGTGTGTGTGAATGTGTGTGTGTGTCAGTGTGTGTGTGTCCGGTCGGCTCGCAGAGATAATAACACGGCCGTGGCAAGAAGTCCCTGCCTTTCGTAATAGGAGAATAATGGGTAGGAGTCGAGAGGTGAAGAGTGTATGTGTCTTTGTGTGTGTGCGTGTGTTTTTGCGTGTGTGAGTATGTGTGTTTATTTGTGTGTGTGTGTCCGTTTGGCTTGCAGAGATAAGAACACGGCCGTGGCAGGAAGGCCCTGCCTGTCGTAAGAGGCGACTAATGGGTAGGAGTCGAGGGTGAAGAGTGTATGTGTGTGTGTGTGTGCGTGTGTGCGTGTGCGTGTGTGCGTTCGTCTTGCAGAGATAAGAACACGACCGTGGCAAGAAGTCCCTGCCTTTCGAAAGAGAAGAATAATGGGTAGGAGTCGAGAGGTGAAGAGTGTATATGTGTGTGTGCGCGTGTGTGCGTTCGTGTGTGTGTGTGTTCTTGTATGTGTGTGTGTGAGTGTGTGTGTGTCCGGTCGGCTCGCAGAGATAAGAACATGGCCGTGGCAGGAAGGCCCTGTCTGTCGTAAGAGGCGACTAATGGGTAGGAGTCGAGAGGTGAAGAGTGTATGTGTGTGTGTGCGTGTGTGCGTGTGTGTGTGCGTGTGTGAGTGTGTGTGTATGTGTGTGTGTCCGTCTGGCTTGCAGAGGTAAGAATACGGCAAAGGCAAGAAGACCCTACCAGTTGTAAGGGGCGACTAATAGGTAGGAGTCGAGAGGTGACGAGTGTATGTGTGTGTGTGCGTGTGTGCGTGTGTGTGTGCGTGTGTGAGTATGTGTGTGTGTCCGTTCGGCTTGCAGAGATAAGAACACGGCCGTGGCAAGAAGTCCCTGCCTGTCGTAAGAGGAGAATAATGGGTAGGAGTCGAGAGGTGAAGAGTGTATGTGTGTGTGTGTGTGTGCGTGTGTGCGTGTGTGGGCGTGTGTGAGTGTGTGTGTATGTGTGTGTCCGTTTGGCTTGCAGAGATAAGAATACGGCCGAGGCCAGGAGGCCTCGGCCTGCCTCTTGTAAGGGTCGACTAATAAGTAGGAGTCGAGAGGTGAAGAGTGTATGTGTGTGTGCGTGTGTGCGTGTGTGTGTGCGTGTGTGTGTGCGTGTGTGAGTATGTGTGTGTGTTAGTTTGGCTTGCAGAGATGAGAACACGACCGCGGCAAGAAGGCCCTGCTTATCGTAAGAGGCGACTAAAAGGTAGGAGTCGAGAGGTGAAGAGTGTATGTGTGTGTGCGTGTGTGCGTGTGTGTGTGTTTGTGCGTGTGTGAGTGTGTGTGTATGAGTGTGTGTGTCCGTTCGGCTTGCAGAGATATGAATACGGCCGGGGCAAGAAGGCCCTGCCTCTCGTAAGAGGCGACCAAAAGGGAGGAGTCGAGAGGTGAATAGTGTATGTGTGTGTGTGTGTGACTGTGTGTTTTTGTCCGCTCGGCTCGCAGAGATAAGATTACGGCCGTGGCAAGAAGGCCCTGCCTGTCTTAAGAGGCGGCTAATGGATAGGTGTCGAGAGGTGGAGAGTGTGTGCGTGTGCGTGTACGTGTGCGTGGGTGCGTGTGTGTGTATGTGTGTGTGCGAGTGTGTGTGTGTGTGTGTGTCCGTTTGGCTCGCAAAGATAAGAACACGTCCGTAGCAAGAAGGCCCTGCCTGTCGTAAGAGGCGACTAATGGATAGGAGTCGAGAGGTGGAGAGTGTGTGCGTGTACGTGTGCGTGCGTGTTTAAGTGTGTGTGTATGTAAGTGTGTGAGTGTGTGTGAGTGTGTGTGTGTGCGGTCGGCTCGCAGAGATAAGAACACAGCCGTGGCAAGAAGGCCCTGCCTGTCGTAAGAGGCGAGTAATAAGTAGGAGTCGAGAGGTGAAGAGTGTATGTGTGTGTGCGTGTTTGTGTGTGTGTGAGTGTATGTGTGTGTGCGTGTGTGCGTGTGTGTGTGCGTGTGTGAGTATGTGTGTGTGTCAGTTCGGCTTGCAGAGATGAAAACACGACCGAGGCAAGAAGGCCCTGCCAATCGTAAGAGTCGACTAATAGGTAGGAATCGAGAGGTGAAGAGTGTATGTTTGTGTGCGTGTGTGCGAGTATGTGTGTGTGTGTGTGTCCGTTTGGCTCGCAAAGATAAGAACACGTCCGTAGCAAGAAGGCCCTGCCTGTCGTAAGAGGCGACTAATGGATAGGAGTCGAGAGGTGGAGAGTGTGTGCGTGTACGTGTGCGTGCGTGTTTAAGTGTGTGTGTATGTAAGTGTGTGAGTGTGTGTGAGTGTGTGTGTGTGCGGTCGGCTCGCAGAGATAAGAACACAGCCGTGGCAAGAAGGCCCTGCCTGTCGTAAGAGGCGAGTAATAAGTAGGAGTCGAGAGGTGAAGAGTGTATGTGTGTGTGCGTGTTTGTGTGTGTGTGAGTGTATGTGTGTGTGCGTGTGTGCGTGTGTGTGTGCGTGTGTGAGTATGTGTGTGTGTGTTAGTTCGGCTTGCAGAAATAAGAACACGACTGAGGCAAGAAGGCCCTGCCTATCGTAAGAGGCGATTAATAGGTAGGAATCGAGAGGTGAAGAGTGTATGTTTGTGTGCGTGTGTGCGTGTGTGTGTGCGTGTGTGAGTATGTGTGTGTGTCCGTTCGGCTTGCAGTGATAAGAACACGGCCAAGGCAAGAAGGCCCTGCCTATCGTAAGAGGCGACTAATAGGTAGGAGTCGAGAGGTGAAGAATGTATGTGTGTGTGTGCGTGTTTGTGTGTGTGTGAGTGTATGTGTGTGTGCGTGTGTGCGTGTGTGTGTGCGTGTGTGAGTATGTGTGTGTGTCAGTTCGGCTTGCAGAGATGAAAACACGACCGAGGCAAGAAGGCCCTGCCAATCGTAAGAGGCGACTAATAGGTAGGAGTCGAGAGGTGAAAAGTGTATGTTTTTGTGCGTGTGTGCGTGTGAGTGTGCGTGTGTGCGTTCGGCTTGCAGAGATAAGAACACGACCGTGGCAAGAAGTCCCTGCCTTTCGAAAGAGAAGAATAATGGGTAGGAGTCGAAAGGTGAAGAGTGTATATGTGTGTGTGTGTGCGTGTGTGTGTGCGTGTGTGAGTATGTGTGTGTGTCAGTTCGGCTTGCAGAGATGAAAACACGACCGAGGCAAGAAGGCCCTGCCAATCGTAAGAGGCGACTAATGGATAGGAGTCGAGAGGTGGAGAGTGTGTGCGTGTACGTGTGCGTGCGTGTTTAAGTGTGTGTGTATGTAAGTGTGTGAGTGTGTGTGAGTGTGTGTGTGTCCGGTCGGCTCGCAGAGATAAGAACATGGCCGTGGCAGGAAGGCCCTGCCTGTCGTAAGAGGCGACTAATGGGTAGGAGTCGAGAGGTGAAGAGTGTATGTGTGTGTGTGCGTGTGTGCGTGTGTGTGTGCGTGTGTGAGTGTGTGTGTATGTGTGTGTGTCCGTCTGGCTTGCAGAGGTAAGAATACGGCCAAGGCAAGAAGACCCTACCAGTTGTAAGGGGCGACCAATAGGTAGGAGTCGAAAGGTGAAGAGTGTA
>NW_027311894.1:1167500-1177500 GCF_040954645.1 Diabrotica undecimpunctata | reverse complement strand
AGTGAAGAGTGTATGTGTGCGTGCGTGTGTGCGTGTATGTGTGTGTGACTGTGTGTGTATGTATGTGTGTGTCCGTTCGGCTCGCAGAGATTAGAATACGGCCGAGGCAATAATTCCATGCCTGTCGTAAGAGGCGACTAATGGGTAGGAGTCGAGAGGTGAAGAGTGTATTTGTGTGTGTGTGCGTGTGTGCGTGTGTGTGTGCGTGTGTGTGTGTGAGTGTGTGTGTGTCCGTTCGGCTCGCAGAGATAAGAACACGGCCGTGGCAAGAAGGTCCTGCCTGTCGTAAGAAGCGACTAATGAATAGGAGTCGAGAGGTGAAGAGTGTATGTGTCTGTGTATGTGTACGTGTGTTTGTGCGTGTGTGAGTGTGTGTGTGTATGTGTTTGTGTGTCTGTTTGGCTGGCAGAGATAAGAATACGGCCGAGGCAAGAAGGCCCTGCCTGTCTTAAGAGGCGACTAATGGATAGGAGTCGAGAGGTGGAGAGTGTGTGCGTGTTCGTGTACGTGTGCGTGTGTGCGTGTGTGCCTGTGTGCGTGTGTTTGTGTGTGCGTGTGTGTGTGTGTCCGTTCGGCTCACAGAGATAAGAATACGTCCGTGGCAAGAAGGCCCTGCCTGTCTTAAGAGGCGACTAATGGATAGGAATCGAGAGGTGGAGAGTGTGTGCGTGTGCGTGTGCGTGTGCGTGTGTGCGTTTGTGCGTGTGTTTGTGTGTGCGTGTGTGTGTGTGTCCGGTCGGCTCGCTGAAATGAGAACACGGCCGTGGCAAGAAGGCCCTGCCTGTCGTAAGAGGAGAATAATGGGTAGAAGTCGAGAGGTGAATAGTGTATGTGTGCTTGCGTCTGTGTGTGTGTGAGTGTGTGTGTGTGTGTGTGTCCGTTCGGCTTGCAGAGATAAGAATGCGTTCGTGGCAAGAAGGCCCAGCCTGTCTTAAGAGGCGACTAATGGATAGGAATCGAGAGGTGGAGAGTGTGTGCGTGTGCGTTTGCGTGTGTGCGTTTGTGCCTGTGTGCGTGTGTTTGTGTGTGCGTGTGTGTGTGTGTCCGGTCGGCTCGCTGAAATGAGAACACGGCCGTGGCAAGAAGGCCCTGCCTGTCGTAAGAGGCGACTAATGGGGAAGGAGTCGAGAGGTGAAGAGGGTATGTGTGCTTGCGTGTGTGTGTGTGTGTGTGAGTGTGTGTGTGTCCGTTCGGCTCGCAGAGATAAGAATGCGTTCGTGGCAAGAATGCCCTGCCTGTCTTAAGAGGCGACTAATGGATAGGAATCGAGAGGTGGAGAGTGTGTGCGTGTGCGTATGCGTGTGTGTGTGTGCGTGTGTGGGTGTGTGTCTGTGTGCGTGTGTTTGTGTGTGCGTGTGTGTGTCCGTTCGGCTTGCAGAGATAAGAACACGGCCGTGGCAAAATCCCTGCCTGTCGTAAGAGGAGAATAATGGGTAGAAGTCTAGAGGTGAATACTGTATGTGTGCTTGCGTGTGTGTGTGTGTGTGAGTGTGGATGTGTGTCCGTTCGGCTCGCAGAGATAAGAAAACGGCCGTGGCAAGAAGTCCCTGAATGTCGTAAGAGTCGACTAATGGGTAGGAGTCTAGAGGTGAAGCGTGTATGTGTGTGTGTGTGTGCGAGTGTATGTATGTGTGTCCGTTCGGCTTGCAGAGATAAGAATACGTCCGTGGCAAGAAGGCCCAGCCTGTCTTAAGAGGCGACTAATGGATAGGAGTCGAGAGGTTGAGAGTGTGTGCGTGTGCGTGTGCGTGTGCGTGTGCGTGGGTGCGTGTGTGTGTGTGTGCGTGTGTGCGTGCGTGTGTGTGTGGGTGTGTGTGTGAGTGTGTGTGTCCGTTCGGCACACAGAGATAAGAACTCGACTGTGGCAAGTAGTCCCTGCCTGTTGTAAGAGGAGAATAATGGGTAGGAGTCGAGAGGTGAAGAGTGTATGTGTGTGTGTGTGCGTGCGTGTTTAAGTGTGTGTGTATGTGAGTGTGTGAGTGTGTGTGAGTGTGTGTGTGTGCGGTCGGCTCGCAGAGATAAGAACACAGCCGTGGCAAGAAGGCCCTGCCTGTCGTCAGAGGCGAGTAATAAGTAGGATTCGAGAGGTGAAGAGTGTATGTGTGTGTGTACGAGTATGCGTGTGTGTGTGCGTGTGTGAGTATGTGTGTGTGTTAGTTCGGCTTGCAGAAATAAGAACACGACCGAGGCAAGAAGGCCCTGCCTATCGTAAGATGCGACTAATAGGTAGGAGTCGAGAGGTGAAGAGTGAATGTGTGTGTGCGTGTGTGAGTAGGTGTGTGTGTCCGTTTAGCTTGCAGTGATAAGAACACGGCTAAGGCAAGAAGGCCCTGCCTGTCGTAAGAGGCGACTCATAGGTAGGAGTCGAGAGGTGAAGAATGTATGTGTGTGTGCGTGTGTGCGTGTTTGTGTGTGTGTGAGTGTATGTGTGTGTGCGTGTGTGCGTGCGTGTGTGTGTGTGTGTGTTTGTGAGTGTGTGTGTGTGTGTGTATGTGTGTGTGTCCCTTCGGCTCGCAGAGATAAGTAAACAGCCGTGGCAAGAAGGCGATGCAAATCGTACGGGGCGACTAATGGGTAGGAGTCGAGAGATGAAGAGTGGGCGACTAATAAGTAGGAGGCGAGTGGTGAAAAGTGTATGTGCGTGTGTGCGTGTGTGCGTGTGTGTGTGCGTGTAAGCGTGCGTGTGTGTGTGAGTGTGTGTGTATGTCCGTTCGGCTCGCAGAGATAAGAACATGGCCGTGGCAAGAAGGCCCTGCCTGTCGTAAAGGGCGACTAATGGGTAGGAGTCGAGAGGTGAAGAGTGTATGTGTGTGTGTACGTGTGTGCGTGTGTGTGTGCGTGTGTGAGTATGTGTGTGTGTTCGTTCAGCTTGCAGAGATAAGAATACGTCCGTGGCAAGAAGTCCCTGAATGTCGTAAGAGGCGACTAATGGGTAGGAGTCGAGAGGTTAAGAGTGTATGTGTGTGTGTGTGTGAGTATGTGTGTGTCCGTTCGGCTTGCAGAGATAAGAACACGGCCGAGGCAAGAAGACCCTGCCTGTCGTAATAGGAGAATAATGGGTAGGAGTCGAGAGGTGAAGAGTGTATGTGTGTGTGTGCGTGTGTGCGTACGTGTGTGAGTGTGTGTGTGAATGTGTGTGTGTGTCAGTGTGTGTGTGTCCGTTCGGCTCGCAGAGATTAGAATACGGCCGAGGCAATAAGTCCATGCCTGTCGTAAGATGCGACTAATGGGTAGGAGTCGAAAGGTGAAGTGTGTATGTGTGTGTGTATGTGTGCTTGTGTGCGTGTGTGTGTGTGTGAGTGTGTGTGTATGTGTGTGTGTTTGTCCCTTCGGCTCGCGGAGATAAGAAAACAGCGGTGGCAAGAAGGCCATGCCTGTCGTAAGGGGCGACTAATGGGTAGGAGTCAAGAAGTGAAGAGTGTATGTGTGCGTGCGTGTGTGCGTGTATGTGTGTGTGAGTGTGTGTGTATGTATGTGTGTGTCCGTTCGGCTCGCAGAGATTAGAATACGGCCGAGACAATAATTCCATGCCTGTCGTAAGAGGCGACTAATGGGTAGGAGTCGAGAGGTGAAGAGTGTATTTGTGTGTGTGTGCGTGTGTGCGTGTGTGTGTGCGTGTGTGTGTGTGAGTGTGTGTGTGTCCGTTCGGCTCGCAGAGATAAGAACACGGCCGTGGCAAGAAGGTCCTGCCTGTCGTAAGAAGCGACTAATGAATAGGAGTCGAGAGGTGAAGAGTGTATGTGTCTGTGTATGTGTACGTGTGTTTGTGCGTGTGTGAGTGTGTGTGTGTATGTGTTTGTGTGTCTGTTTGGCTGGCAGAGATAAGAATACGGCCGAGGCAAGAAGGCCCTGCCTGTCTTAAGAGGCGACTAATGGATAGGAGTCGAGAGGTGGAGAGTGTGTGCGTGTTCGTGTACGTGTGCGTGTGTGCGTGTGTGCCTGTGTGCGTGTGTTTGTGTGTGCGTGTGTGTGTGTGTCCGTTCGGCTCACAGAGATAAGAATACGTCCGTGGCAAGAAGGCCCTGCCTGTCTTAAGAGGCGACTAATGGATAGGAATCGAGAGGTGGAGAGTGTGTGCGTGTGCGTGTGCGTGTGCGTGTGCGTGTGTGCGTTTGTGCGTGTGTTTGTGTGTGCGTGTGTGTGTGTGTCCGGTCGGCTCGCTGAAATGAGAACACGGCCGTGGCAAGAAGGCCCTGCCTGTCGTAAGAGGAGAATAATGGGTAGAAGTCGAGAGGTGAATAGTGTATGTGTGCTTGCGTCTGTGTGTGTGTGAGTGTGTGTGTGTGTGTCCGTTCGGCTTGCAGAGATAAGAATGCGTTCGTGGCAAGAAGGCCCCAGCCTGTCTTAAGAGGCGACTAATGGATAGGAATCGAGAGGTGGAGAGTGTGTGCGTGTGCGTTTGCGTGTGTGCGTTTGTGCCTGTGTGCGTGTGTTTGTGTGTGCGTGTGTGTGTGTGTCCGGTCGGCTCGCTGAAATGAGAACACGGCCGTGGCAAGAAGGCCCTGCCTGTCGTAAGAGGCGACTAATGGGGAAGGAGTCGAGAGGTGAAGAGGGTATGTGTGCTTGCGTGTGTGTGTGTGTGTGTGAGTGTGTGTGTGTCCGTTCGGCTCGCAGAGATAAGAATGCGTTCGTGGCAAGAATGCCCTGCCTGTCTTAAGAGGCGACTAATGGATAGGAATCGAGAGGTGGAGAGTGTGTGCGTGTGCGTATGCGTGTGTGTGTGTGCGTGTGTGGGTGTGTGTCTGTGTGCGTGTGTTTGTGTGTGCGTGTGTGTGTCCGTTCGGCTTGCAGAGATAAGAACACGGCCGTGGCAAAATCCCTGCCTGTCGTAAGAGGAGAATAATGGGTAGAAGTCTAGAGGTGAATACTGTATGTGTGCTTGCGTGTGTGTGTGTGTGTGAGTGTGGATGTGTGTCCGTTCGGCTCGCAGAGATAAGAAAACGGCCGTGGCAAGAAGTCCCTGAATGTCGTAAGAGTCGACTAATGGGTAGGAGTCTAGAGGTGAAGCGTGTATGTGTGTGTGTGTGTGCGAGTGTATGTATGTGTGTCCGTTCGGCTTGCAGAGATAAGAATACGTCCGTGGCAAGAAGGCCCAGCCTGTCTTAAGAGGCGACTAATGGATAGGAGTCGAGAGGTTGAGAGTGTGTGCGTGTGCGTGTGCGTGTGCGTGTGCGTGGGTGCGTGTGTGTGTGTGTGCGTGTGTGCGTGCGTGTGTGTGTGGGTGTGTGTGTGAGTGTGTGTGTCCGTTCGGCACACAGAGATAAGAACTCGACTGTGGCAAGTAGTCCCTGCCTGTTGTAAGAGGAGAATAATGGGTAGGAGTCGAGAGGTGAAGAGTGTATGTGTGTGTGTGTGCGTGCGTGTTTAAGTGTGTGTGTATGTGAGTGTGTGAGTGTGTGTGAGTGTGTGTGTGTGCGGTCGGCTCGCAGAGATAAGAACACAGCCGTGGCAAGAAGGCCCTGCCTGTCGTCAGAGGCGAGTAATAAGTAGGATTCGAGAGGTGAAGAGTGTATGTGTGTGTGTACGAGTATGCGTGTGTGTGTGCGTGTGTGAGTATGTGTGTGTGTTAGTTCGGCTTGCAGAAATAAGAACACGACCGAGGCAAGAAGGCCCTGCCTATCGTAAGATGCGACTAATAGGTAGGAGTCGAGAGGTGAAGAGTGAATGTGTGTGTGCGTGTGTGAGTAGGTGTGTGTGTCCGTTTAGCTTGCAGTGATAAGAACACGGCTAAGGCAAGAAGGCCCTGCCTGTCGTAAGAGGCGACTCATAGGTAGGAGTCGAGAGGTGAAGAATGTATGTGTGTGTGCGTGTGTGCGTGTTTGTGTGTGTGTGAGTGTATGTGTGTGTGCGTGTGTGCGTGCGTGTGTGTATGTGTGTGTTTGTGAGTGTGTGTGTGTGTGTATGTGTGTGTGTCCCTTCGGCTCGCAGAGATAAGTAAACAGCCGTGGCAAGAAGGCGATGCAAATCGTACGGGGCGACTAATGGGTAGGAGTCGAGAGATGAAGAGTGGGCGACTAATAAGTAGGAGGCGAGTGGTGAAAAGTGTATGTGCGTGTGTGCGTGTGTGCGTGTGTGTGTGCGTGTGAGCGTGCGTGTGTGTGTGAGTGTGTGTGTATGTCCGTTCGGCTCGCAGAGATAAGAACATGGCCGTGGCAAGAAGGCCCTGCCTGTCGTAAAGGGCGACTAATGGGTAGGAGTCGAGAGGTGAAGAGTGTATGTGTGTGTGTACGTGTGTGCGTGTGTGTGTGCGTGTGTGAGTATGTGTGTGTGTCCGTTCAGCTTGCAGAGATAAGAATACGTCCGTGGCAAGAAGTCCCTGAATGTCGTAAGAGGCGACTAATGGGTAGGAGTCGAGAGGTTAAGAGTGTATGTGTGTGTGTGTGTGTGAGTGTGTGTGTGTCCGTTCGGCTTGCAGAGATAAGAACACGGCCGAGGCAAGAAGACCCTGCCTGTCGTAATAGGAGAATAATGGGTAGGAGTCGAGAGGTGAAGAGTGTATGTGTGTGTGTGCGTGTGTGCGTACGTGTGTGAGTGTGTGTGTGAATGTGTGTGTGTGTCAGTGTGTGTGTGTCCGTTCGGCTCGCAGAGATTAGAATACGGCCGAGGCAATAAGTCCATGCCTGTCGTAAGATGCGACTAATGGGTAGGAGTCGAGAGGTGAAGAGTGTATTTGTGTGTGTGTGCGTGTGTGCGTGTGTGTGTGCGTTGGTGCGTGTGTGCGTGTGTGTGTGAGTGTGTGTGTGTATGTGTGTGTCCGTTCGGCTTGCAGAGATAAGAATACGTCCGTGGCAAGAAGTCCCTGAATGTCGTAAGAGGCGACTAATGGGTAGAAGTCGGGAGGTTAGGAGTGTATGTGTGTGTGTGTGTGTGTGAGTGTGTGTGTGTCCGTTCGGCTTGCAGAGATAAGAAGACGGCCGAGGCAAGAAGACCCTGCCTGTCGTGAGAGACGACTAATAGGTAGGAGTCGAGAGGTGAAGAATGTATGTGTGTGTGCGTATGTGCGTGTTTGTGTGTGTGAGTGTATGTGTGTGTGCGTGTGTGCGTGTGTGCGTGTGTGCGTGCGTGTGTGCGTGTGTGTGTGAGTGTGTGTGTATGTGTGTGTCCGTTCGGCTTGCAGAGATAAGAACACGGCCGTGGCAAGAAGTCCCTGCCTGTCGTAAGAGGAGAATAGTGGGTAGGAGTCGAGAGGTGAAGAGTGTGTGCGTGTGCGTGTGCGTGTGCGTGTGTGTGTGCGTGTGTGTGTGTGTGCGTGTGTGTGTGAGTGTGTGTGTGTATGTGTGTGTCCGTTCGGCTTGCAGAGATAAGAATACGTCCGTGGCAAGAAGTCCCTGAATGTCGTAAGAGGCGACTAATGGGTAGAAGTCGGGAGGTTAGGAGTGTATGTGTGTGTGTGTGTGTGTGTGTGAGTGTGTGTGTGTCCGTTCGGCTTGCAGAGATAAGAACACGGCCGTGGCAAGAAGTCCCTGCCTGTCGTAAGAGGAGAATAATGGGTAGGAGTCGAGAGGTGAAGAGTGTATGTGTGTGTGCGTGTGTGCGTACGTGTGTGAGTGTGTGTGTGAATGTGTGTGTGTGTCAGTGTGTGTGTGTCCGGTCGGCTCGCAGAGATAATAACACGGCCGTGGCAAGAAGTCCCTGCCTGTCGTAATAGGAGAATAATGGGTAGGAGTCGAGAGGTGAAGAGTGTATGTGTCTTTGTGTGTGTGCGTGTGTTTTTGCGTGTGTGAGTATGTGTGTTTATTTGTGTGTGTGTGTGTCCGTTTGGCTTGCAGAGATAAGAATACGGCCCAGGCAAGAAGGCCCTGCCTGTCGTAAGAGGCGACTAATGGGTAGGAGTCGGGAGGTGGAGAGTGTGTGTGTATGCGTGTGTGTGTGTGTCCGTTCGGCTTGCAGAGATAAGAACACGGCCGTGGCAAGAAGTCCCTGCCTGTCGTAATAGGAGAATAATGGGTAGGAATCGAGAGGTGAAGAGTGTATGTGTGTGTGTGTGCGTGTGTGCGTACGTGTGTGAGTGTGTGTGTGAATGTGTGTGTGCGTGTGTGTGTGTGTGCGTGTGTGTGTGAGTGTGTGTGTGTGTCCGTTCGGCTTGCAGAGATAAGAATACGTCCGTGGCAAGAAGTCCCTGAATGTCGTAAGAGGCGACTAATGGGTAGAAGTCGGGAGGTTAGGAGTGTATGTGTGTGTGTGTGTGAGTGTGTGTGTGTCCGTTCGGCTTGCAGAGATAAGAACACGGCCGTGGCAAGAAGTCCCTGCCTGTCGTAAGAGGAGAATAATGGGTAGGAGTCGAGAGGTGAAGAGTGTATGTGTGTGTGCGTGTGTGCGTACGTGTGTGAGTGTGTGTGTGAATGTGTGTGTGTGTCAGTGTGTGTGTGTCCGGTCGGCTCGCAGAGATAATAACACGGCCGTGGCAAGAAGTCCCTGCCTGTCGTAAGAGGAGAATAATGGGTAGGAGTCGAGAGGTGAAGAGTGTATGTGTGTGTGTGTGTGTGCGTGTGTGCGTGTGTGGGCGTGTGTGAGTGTGTGTGTATGTGTGTGTCCGTTTGGCTTGCAGAGATAAGAATACGGCCGAGGCCAGAAGGCCCTGCCTCTTGTAAGGGTCGACTAATAAGTAGGAGTCGAGAGGTGAAGAGTGTATGTGTGTGTGTGCGTGTGTGCGTGTGTGTGTGCGTGTGTGTGTGCGTGTGTGAGTATGTGTGTGTGTTAGTTTGGCTTGCAGAGATAAGAACACGACCGCGGCAAGAAGGCCCTGCTTATCGTAAGAGGCGACTAAAAGGTAGGAGTCGAGAGGTGAAGAGTGTATGTGTGTGTGCGTGTGTGCGTGTGTGTGTGTTTGTGCGTGTGTGAGTGTGTGTGTATAAGTGTGTGTGTGTCCGTTCGGCTTGCAGAGATATGAATACGGCCGGGGCAAGAACGCCCTGCCTCTCGTAAGAGGCGACCAAAAGGGAGGAGTCGAGAGGTGAATAGTGTATGTGTGTGTGTGTGTGACTGTGTGTTTTTGTCCGCTCGGCTCGCAGAGATAAGATTACGGCCGTGGCAAGAAGGCCCTGCCTGTCTTAAGAGGCGGCTAATGGATAGGTGTCGAGAGGTGGAGAGTGTGTGCGTGTGCGTGTACGTGTGCGTGGGTGCGTGTGTGTGCGTGTGTGCGTGTGTGTGTGTGTGAGTGTGTGTGTGTCCGTTCGGCTCGCAGAGATAAGAACACGGCCGTGGCAAGAAGTCCCTGAATGTCGTAAGAGGCGACTAATGGGTAGGAGTCGAGAGGTGAAGCGTGTATGTGTGTTTGCGAGTGTGTGTGTGTGTGTGTCCGTTTGGCTCGCAGAGATAAGAACACGTCCGTAGCAAGAAGGCCCTGCCTGTCGTAAGAGGCGACTAATGGATAGGAGTCGAGAGGTGAAGAGTGTATATGTGTGTGCGTGTGTGCGTACGTGTGTGAGTGTGTGTGTGTGAATGTGTGTGTGTGTCAGTGTGTGTGTGTCCGTTCGGCTTGCAGAGATAAGAACACGGCCGTGGCAAGAAGTCCCTGCCTGTCGTAAGAGGAGAATAATGGGTAGGAGTCGAGAGGTGAAGAGTGTATGTGTGTGTGCGTGTGTGCGTACGTGTGTGAGTGTGTGTGTGTGAATGTGTGTGTGTGTCAGTGTGTGTGTGTCCGGTCGGCTCGCAGAGATAATAACACGGCCGTGGCAAGAAGTCCCTGCCTTTCGTAATAGGAGAATAATGGGTAGGAGTCGAGAGGTGAAGAGTGTATGTGTCTTTGTGTGTGTGCGTGTGTTTTTGCGTGTGTGCGTATGTGTGTTTATTTGTGTGTGTGTGTCCGTTTGGCTTGCAGAGATAAGAACACGGCCGTGGCAGGAAGGCCCTGCCTGTCGTAAGAGGCGACTAATGGGTAGGAGTCGAGGGTGAAGAGTGTATGTGTGTGTGTGTGTGCGTGTGTGCGTGTGCGTGTGTGCGTTCGTCTTGCAGAGATAAGAACACGACCGTGGCAAGAAGTCCCTGCCTTTCGAAAGAG
>NW_027311894.1:1135000-1157500 GCF_040954645.1 Diabrotica undecimpunctata | reverse complement strand
CGTGTGTGTGTGTGTGTGAGTGTGGATGTGTGTCCGTTCGGCTCGCAGAGATAAGAAAACGGCCGTGGCAAGAAGTCCCTGAATGTCGTAAGAGTCGACTAATGGGTAGGAGTCTAGAGGTGAAGCGTGTATGTGTGTGTGTGTGTGCGAGTGTATGTATGTGTGTCCGTTCGGCTTGCAGAGATAAGAATACGTCCGTGGCAAGAAGGCCCAGCCTGTCTTAAGAGGCGACTAATGGATAGGAGTCGAGAGGTTGAGAGTGTGTGCGTGTGCGTGTGCGTGTGCGTGTGCGTGGGTGCGTGTGTGTGTGTGTGCGTGTGTGCGTGCGTGTGTGTGTGGGTGTGTGTGTGAGTGTGTGTGTCCGTTCGGCACACAGAGATAAGAACTCGACTGTGGCAAGTAGTCCCTGCCTGTTGTAAGAGGAGAATAATGGGTAGGAGTCGAGAGGTGAAGAGTGTATGTGTGTGTGTGTGCGTGCGTGTTTAAGTGTGTGTGTATGTGAGTGTGTGAGTGTGTGTGAGTGTGTGTGTGTGCGGTCGGCTCGCAGAGATAAGAACACAGCCGTGGCAAGAAGGCCCTGCCTGTCGTCAGAGGCGAGTAATAAGTAGGATTCGAGAGGTGAAGAGTGTATGTGTGTGTGTACGAGTATGCGTGTGTGTGTGCGTGTGTGAGTATGTGTGTGTGTTAGTTCGGCTTGCAGAAATAAGAACACGACCGAGGCAAGAAGGCCCTGCCTATCGTAAGATGCGACTAATAGGTAGGAGTCGAGAGGTGAAGAGTGAATGTGTGTGTGCGTGTGTGAGTAGGTGTGTGTGTCCGTTTAGCTTGCAGTGATAAGAACACGGCTAAGGCAAGAAGGCCCTGCCTGTCGTAAGAGGCGACTCATAGGTAGGAGTCGAGAGGTGAAGAATGTATGTGTGTGTGCGTGTGTGCGTGTTTGTGTGTGTGTGAGTGTATGTGTGTGTGCGTGTGTGCGTGCGTGTGTGTGTGTGTGTGTTTGTGAGTGTGTGTGTGTGTGTGTATGTGTGTGTGTCCCTTCGGCTCGCAGAGATAAGTAAACAGCCGTGGCAAGAAGGCGATGCAAATCGTACGGGGCGACTAATGGGTAGGAGTCGAGAGATGAAGAGTGGGCGACTAATAAGTAGGAGGCGAGTGGTGAAAAGTGTATGTGCGTGTGTGCGTGTGTGCGTGTGTGTGTGCGTGTGAGCGTGCGTGTGTGTGTGAGTGTGTGTGTATGTCGGTTCGGCTCGCAGAGATAAGAACATGGCCGTGGCAAGAAGGCCCTGCCTGTCGTAAAGGGCGACTAATGGGTAGGAGTCGAGAGGTGAAGAGTGTATGTGTGTGTGTACGTGTGTGCGTGTGTGTGTGCGTGTGTGAGTATGTGTGTGTGTCCGTTCAGCTTGCAGAGATAAGAATACGTCCGTGGCAAGAAGTCCCTGAATGTCGTAAGAGGCGACTAATGGGTAGGAGTCGAGAGGTTAAGAGTGTATGTGTGTGTGTGTGTGAGTATGTGTGTGTCCGTTCGGCTTGCAGAGATAAGAACACGGCCGAGGCAAGAAGACCCTGCCTGTCGTAATAGGAGAATAATGGGTAGGAGTCGAGAGGTGAAGAGTGTATGTGTGTGTGTGCGTGTGTGCGTACGTGTGTGAGTGTGTGTGTGAATGTGTGTGTGTGTCAGTGTGTGTGTGTCCGTTCGGCTCGCAGAGATTAGAATACGGCCGAGGCAATAAGTCCATGCCTGTCGTAAGATGCGACTAATGGGTAGGAGTCGAAAGGTGAAGTGTGTATGTGTGTGTGTATGTGTGCTTGTGTGCGTGTGTGTGTGTGTGAGTGTGTGTGTATGTGTGTGTGTTTGTCCCTTCGGCTCGCGGAGATAAGAAAACAGCGGTGGCAAGAAGGCCATGCCTGTCGTAAGGGGCGACTAATGGGTAGGAGTCAAGAAGTGAAGAGTGTATGTGTGCGTGCGTGTGTGCGTGTATGTGTGTGTGAGTGTGTGTGTATGTATGTGTGTGTCCGTTCGGCTCGCAGAGATTAGAATACGGCCGAGGCAATAATTCCATGCCTGTCGTAAGAGGCGACTAATGGGTAGGAGTCGAGAGGTGAAGAGTGTATTTGTGTGTGTGTGCGTGTGTGCGTGTGTGTGTGCGTGTGTGTGTGTGAGTGTGTGTGTGTCCGTTCGGCTCGCAGAGATAAGAACACGGCCGTGGCAAGAAGGTCCTGCCTGTCGTAAGAAGCGACTAATGAATAGGAGTCGAGAGGTGAAGAGTGTATGTGTCTGTGTATGTGTACGTGTGTTTGTGCGTGTGTGAGTGTGTGTGTGTATGTGTTTGTGTGTCTGTTTGGCTGGCAGAGATAAGAATACGGCCGAGGCAAGAAGGCCCTGCCTGTCTTAAGAGGCGACTAATGGATAGGAGTCGAGAGGTGGAGAGTGTGTGCGTGTTCGTGTACGTGTGCGTGTGTGCGTGTGTGCCTGTGTGCGTGTGTTTGTGTGTGCGTGTGTGTGTGTGTCCGTTCGGCTCACAGAGATAAGAATACGTCCGTGGCAAGAAGGCCCTGCCTGTCTTAAGAGGCGACTAATGGATAGGAATCGAGAGGTGGAGAGTGTGTGCGTGTGCGTGTGCGTGTGCGTGTGCGTGTGTGCGTTTGTGCGTGTGTTTGTGTGTGCGTGTGTGTGTGTGTCCGGTCGGCTCGCTGAAATGAGAACACGGCCGTGGCAAGAAGGCCCTGCCTGTCGTAAGAGGAGAATAATGGGTAGAAGTCGAGAGGTGAATAGTGTATGTGTGCTTGCGTCTGTGTGTGTGTGAGTGTGTGTGTGTGTGTCCGTTCGGCTTGCAGAGATAAGAATGCGTTCGTGGCAAGAAGGCCCAGCCTGTCTTAAGAGGCGACTAATGGATAGGAATCGAGAGGTGGAGAGTGTGTGCGTGTGCGTTTGCGTGTGTGCGTTTGTGCCTGTGTGCGTGTGTTTGTGTGTGCGTGTGTGTGTGTGTCCGGTCGGCTCGCTGAAATGAGAACACGGCCGTGGCAAGAAGGCCCTGCCTGTCGTAAGAGGCGACTAATGGGGAAGGAGTCGAGAGGTGAAGAGGGTATGTGTGCTTGCGTGTGTGTGTGTGTGTGTGTGAGTGTGTGTGTGTCCGTTCGGCTCGCAGAGATAAGAATGCGTTCGTGGCAAGAATGCCCTGCCTGTCTTAAGAGGCGACTAATGGATAGGAATCGAGAGGTGGAGAGTGTGTGCGTGTGCGTATGCGTGTGTGTGTGTGCGTGTGTGGGTGTGTGTCTGTGTGCGTGTGTTTGTGTGTGCGTGTGTGTGTCCGTTCGGCTTGCAGAGATAAGAACACGGCCGTGGCAAAATCCCTGCCTGTCGTAAGAGGAGAATAATGGGTAGAAGTCTAGAGGTGAATACTGTATGTGTGCTTGCGTGTGTGTGTGTGAGTGTGGATGTGTGTCCGTTCGGCTCGCAGAGATAAGAAAACGGCCGTGGCAAGAAGTCCCTGAATGTCGTAAGAGTCGACTATTGGGTAGGAGTCTAGAGGTGAAGCGTGTATGTGTGTGTGTGTGTGCGAGTGTATGTATGTGTGTCCGTTCGGCTTGCAGAGATAAGAATACGTCCGTGGCAAGAAGGCCCAGCCTGTCTTAAGAGGCGACTAATGGATAGGAGTCGAGAGGTTGAGAGTGTGTGCGTGTGCGTGTGCGTGTGCGTGTGCGTGGGTGCGTGTGTGTGTGTGTGCGTGTGTGCGTGCGTGTGTGTGTGGGTGTGTGTGTGAGTGTGTGTGTCCGTTCGGCACACAGAGATAAGAACTCGACTGTGGCAAGTAGTCCCTGCCTGTTGTAAGAGGAGAATAATGGGTAGGAGTCGAGAGGTGAAGAGTGTATGTGTGTGTGTGTGCGTGCGTGTTTAAGTGTGTGTGTATGAGAGTGTGTGAGTGTGTGTGAGTGTGTGTGTGTGCGGTCGGCTCGCAGAGATAAGAACACAGCCGTGGCAAGAAGGCCCTGCCTGTCGTCAGAGGCGAGTAATAAGTAGGATTCGAGAGGTGAAGAGTGTATGTGTGTGTGTACGAGTATGCGTGTGTGTGTGCGTGTGTGAGTATGTGTGTGTGTTAGTTCGGCTTGCAGAAATAAGAACACGACCGAGGCAAGAAGGCCCTGCCTATCGTAAGATGCGACTAATAGGTAGGAGTCGAGAGGTGAAGAGTGAATGTGTGTGTGCGTGTGTGAGTAGGTGTGTGTGTCCGTTTAGCTTGCAGTGATAAGAACACGGCTAAGGCAAGAAGGCCCTGCCTGTCGTAAGAGGCGACTCATAGGTAGGAGTCGAGAGGTGAAGAATGTATGTGTGTGTGCGTGTGTGCGTGTTTGTGTGTGTGTGAGTGTATGTGTGTGTGCGTGTGTGCGTGCGTGTGTGTGTGTGTGTTTGTGAGTGTGTGTGTGTGTGTATGTGTGTGTGTCCCTTCGGCTCGCAGAGATAAGTAAACAGCCGTGGCAAGAAGGCGATGCAAATCGTACGGGGCGACTAATGGGTAGGAGTCGAGAGATGAAGAGTGGGCGACTAATAAGTAGGAGGCGAGTGGTGAAAAGTGTATGTGCGTGTGTGCGTGTGTGCGTGTGTGTGTGCGTGTGAGCGTGCGTGTGTGTGTGAGTGTGTGTGTATGTCCGTTCGGCTCGCAGAGATAAGAACATGGCCGTGGCAAGAAGGCCCTGCCTGTCGTAAAGGGCGACTAATGGGTAGGAGTCGAGAGGTGAAGAGTGTATGTGTGTGTGTACGTGTGTGCGTGTGTGTGTGCGTGTGTGAGTATGTGTGTGTGTCCGTTCAGCTTGCAGAGATAAGAATACGTCCGTGGCAAGAAGTCCCTGAATGTCGTAAGAGGCGACTAATGGGTAGGAGTCGAGAGGTTAAGAGTGTATGTGTGTGTGTGTGTGAGTATGTGTGTGTCCGTTCGGCTTGCAGAGATAAGAACACGGCCGAGGCAAGAAGACCCTGCCTGTCGTAATAGGAGAATAATGGGTAGGAGTCGAGAGGTGAAGAGTGTATGTGTGTGTGTGCGTGTGTGCGTACGTGTGTGAGTGTGTATGTGAATGTGTGTGTGTGTCAGTGTGTGTGTGTCCGTTCGGCTCGCAGAGATTAGAATACGGCCGAGGCAATAAGTCCATGCCTGTCGTAAGATGCGACTAATGGGTAGGAGTCGAAAGGTGAAGTGTGTATGTGTGTGTGTATGTGTGCTTGTGTGCGTGTGTGTGTGTGTGAGTGTGTGTGTATGTGTGTGTGTTTGTCCCTTCGGCTCGCGGAGATAAGAAAACAGCGGTGGCAAGAAGGCCATGCCTGTCGTAAGGGGCGACTAATGGGTAGGAGTCAAGAAGTGAAGAGTGTATGCGTGCGTGCGTGTGTGCGTGTATGTGTGTGTGAGTGTGTGTGTATGTATGTGTGTGTCCGTTCGGCTCGCAGAGATTAGAATACGGCCGAGGCAATAATTCCATGCCTGTCGTAAGAGGCGACTAATGGGTAGGAGTCGAGAGGTGAAGAGTGTATTTGTGTGTGTGTGCGTGTGTGCGTGTGTGTGTGCGTGTGTGTGTGTGAGTGTGTGTGTGTCCGTTCGGCTCGCAGAGAAAAGAACACGGCCGTGGCAAGAAGGTCCTGCCTGTCGTAAGAAGCGACTAATGAATAGGAGTCGAGAGGTGAAGAGTGTATGTGTCTGTGTATGTGTACGTGTGTTTGTGCGTGTGTGAGTGTGTGTGTGTATGTGTTTGTGTGTCTGTTTGGCTGGCAGAGATAAGAATACGGCCGAGGCAAGAAGGCCCTGCCTGTCTTAAGAGGCGACTAATGGATAGGAGTCGAGAGGTGGAGAGTGTGTGCGTGTTCGTGTACGTGTGCGTGTGTGCGTGTGTGCCTGTGTGCGTGTGTTTGTGTGTGCGTGTGTGTGTGTGTCCGTTCGGCTCACAGAGATAAGAATACGTCCGTGGCAAGAAGGCCCTGCCTGTCTTAAGAGGCGACTAATGGATAGGAATCGAGAGGTGGAGAGTGTGTGCGTGTGCGTGTGCGTGTGCGTGTGCGTGTGTGCGTTTGTGCGTGTGTTTGTGTGTGCGTGTGTGTGTGTGTCCGGTCGGCTCGCTGAAATGAGAACACGGCCGTGGCAAGAAGGCCCTGCCTGTCGTAAGAGGAGAATAATGGGTAGAAGTCGAGAGGTGAATAGTGTATGTGTGCTTGCGTCTGTGTGTGTGTGAGTGTGTGTGTGTGTGTCCGTTCGGCTTGCAGAGATAAGAATGCGTTCGTGGCAAGAAGGCCCAGCCTGTCTTAAGAGGCGACTAATGGATAGGAATCGAGAGGTGGAGAGTGTGTGCGTGTGCGTTTGCGTGTGTGCGTTTGTGCCTGTGTGCGTGTGTTTGTGTGTGCGTGTGTGTGTGTGTCCGGTCGGCTCGCTGAAATGAGAACACGGCCGTGGCAAGAAGGCCCTGCCTGTCGTAAGAGGCGACTAATGGGGAAGGAGTCGAGAGGTGAAGAGGGTATGTGTGCTTGCGTGTGTGTGTGTGTGTGTGAGTGTGTGTGTGTCCGTTCGGCTCGCAGAGATAAGAATGCGTTCGTGGCAAGAATGCCCTGCCTGTCTTAAGAGGCGACTAATGGATAGGAATCGAGAGGTGGAGAGTGTGTGCGTGTGCGTATGCGTGTGTGTGTGTGCGTGTGTGGGTGTGTGTCTGTGTGCGTGTGTTTGTGTGTGCGTGTGTGTGTCCGTTCGGCTTGCAGAGATAAGAACACGGCCGTGGCAAAATCCCTGCCTGTCGTAAGAGGAGAATAATGGGTAGAAGTCTAGAGGTGAATACTGTATGTGTGCTTGCGTGTGTGTGTGTGTGTGAGTGTGGATGTGTGTCCGTTCGGCTCGCAGAGATAAGAAAACGGCCGTGGCAAGAAGTCCCTGAATGTCGTAAGAGTCGACTAATGGGTAGGAGTCTAGAGGTGAAGCGTGTATGTGTGTGTGTGTGTGTGCGAGTGTATGTATGTGTGTCCGTTCGGCTTGCAGAGATAAGAATACGTCCGTGGCAAGAAGGCCCAGCCTGTCTTAAGAGGCGACTAATGGATAGGAGTCGAGAGGTTGAGAGTGTGTGCGTGTGCGTGTGCGTGTGCGTGTGCGTGGGTGCGTGTGTGTGTGTGTGTGCGTGTGTGCGTGCGTGTGTGTGTGGGTGTGTGTGTGAGTGTGTGTGTCCGTTCGGCACACAGAGATAAGAACTCGACTGTGGCAAGTAGTCCCTGCCTGTTGTAAGAGGAGAATAATGGGTAGGAGTCGAGAGGTGAAGAGTGTATGTGTGTGTGTGTGCGTGCGTGTTTAAGTGTGTGTGTATGTAAGTGTGTGAGTGTGTGTGAGTGTGTGTGTGTGCGGTCGGCTCGCAGAGATAAGAACACAGCCGTGGCAAGAAGGCCCTGCCTGTCGTCAGAGGCGAGTAATAAGTAGGATTCGAGAGGTGAAGAGTGTATGTGTGTGTGTACGAGTATGCGTGTGTGTGTGCGTGTGTGAGTATGTGTGTGTGTTAGTTCGGCTTGCAGAAATAAGAACACGACCGAGGCAAGAAGGCCCTGCCTATCGTAAGATGCGACTAATAGGTAGGAGTCGAGAGGTGAAGAGTGAATGTGTGTGTGCGTGTGTGAGTAGGTGTGTGTGTCCGTTTAGCTTGCAGTGATAAGAACACGGCTAAGGCAAGAAGGCCCTGCCTGTCGTAAGAGGCGACTCATAGGTAGGAGTCGAGAGGTGAAGAATGTATGTGTGCGTGCGTGTGTGCGTGTTTGTGTGTGTGTGAGTGTATGTGTGTGTGCGTGTGTGCGTGCGTGTGTGTGTGTGTGTGTTTGTGAGTGTGTGTGTGTGTGTATGTGTGTGTGTCCCTTCGGCTCGCAGAGATAAGTAAACAGCCGTGGCAAGAAGGCGATGCAAATCGTACGGGGCGACTAATGGGTAGGAGTCGAGAGATGAAGAGTGGGCGACTAATAAGTAGGAGGCGAGTGGTGAAAAGTGTATGTGCGTGTGTGCGTGTGTGCGTGTGTGTGTGCGTGTGAGCGTGCGTGTGTGTGTGAGTGTGTGTGTATGTCCGTTCGGCTCGCAGAGATAAGAACATGGCCGTGGCAAGAAGGCCCTGCCTGTCGTAAAGGGCGACTAATGGGTAGGAGTCGAGAGGTGAAGAGTGTATGTGTGTGTGTACGTGTGTGCGTGTGTGTGTGCGTGTGTGAGTATGTGTGTGTGTCCGTTCAGCTTGCAGAGATAAGAATACGTCCGTGGCAAGAAGTCCCTGAATGTCGTAAGAGGCGACTAATGGGTAGGAGTCGAGAGGTTAAGAGTGTATGTGTGTGTGTGTGTGTGTGTGAGTGTGTGTGTGTCCGTTCGGCTTGCAGAGATAAGAACACGGCCGAGGCAAGAAGACCCTGCCTGTCGTAATAGGAGAATAATGGGTAGGAGTCGAGAGGTGAAGAGTGTATGTGTGTGTGTGCGTGTGTGCGTACGTGTGTGAGTGTGTGTGTGAATGTGTGTGTGTGTCAGTGTGTGTGTGTCCGTTCGGCTCGCAGAGATTAGAATACGGCCGAGGCAATAAGTCCATGCCTGTCGTAAGATGCGACTAATGGGTAGGAGTCGAGAGGTGAAGAGTGTATTTGTGTGTGTGTGCGTGTGTGCGTGTGTGTGTGCGTTGGTGCGTGTGTGCGTGTGTGTGTGAGTGTCCGTTCGGCTTGCAGAGATAAGAATACGTCCGTGGCAAGAAGTCCCTGAATGTCGTAAGAGGCGACTAATGGGTAGAAGTCGGGAGGTTAGGAGTGTATGTGTGTGTGTGTGTGTGAGTGTGTGTGTGTCCGTTCGGCTTGCAGAGATAAGAACACAGCCGAGGCAAGAAGACCCTGCCTGTCGTGAGAGACGACTAATAGGTAGGAGTCGAGAGGTGAAGAATGTATGTGTGTGTGCGTATGTGCGTGTTTGTGTGTGTGAGTGTATGTGTGTGTGCGTGTGTGCGTGTGTGCGTGTGTGCGTGCGTGTGTGCGTGTGTGTGTGAGTGTGTGTGTATGTGTGTGTCCGTTCGGCTTGCAGAGATAAGAACACGGCCGTGGCAAGAAGTCCCTGCCTGTCGTAAGAGGAGAATAGTGGGTAGGAGTCGAGAGGTGAAGAGTGTGTGCGTGTGCGTGTGCGTGTGCGTGTGTGTGTGCGTGTGTGTGTGTGTGCGTGTGTGTGTGAGTGTGTGTGTGTATGTGTGTGTCCGTTCGGCTTACAGAGATAAGAATACGTCCGTGGCAAGAAGTCCCTGAATGTCGTAAGAGGCGACTAATGGGTAGAAGTCGGGAGGTTAGGAGTGTATGTGTGTGTGTGTGTGTGTGTGTGTGTGAGTGTGTGTGTGTCCGTTCGGCTTGCAGAGATAAGAACACGGCCGTGGCAAGAAGCCCCTGCCTGTCGTAAGAGGAGAATAATGGGTAGGAGTCGAGAGGTGAAGAGTGTATGTGTGTGTGCGTGTGTGCGTACGTGTGTGAGTGTGTGTGTGAATGTGTGTGTGTGTCAGTGTGTGTGTGTCCGGTCGGCTCGCAGAGATAATAACACGGCCGTGGCAAGAAGTCCCTGCCTGTCGTAATAGGAGAATAATGGGTAGGAGTCGAGAGGTGAAGTGTGTATGTGTCTTTGTGTGTGTGCGTGTGTTTTTGCGTGTGTGAGTATGTGTGTTTATTTGTGTGTGTGTGTGTCCGTTTGGCTTGCAGAGATAAGAATACGGCCCAGGCAAGAAGGCCCTGCCTGTCGTAAGAGGCGACTAATGGGTAGGAGTCGGGAGGTGGAGAGTGTGTGTGTATGCGTGTGTGTGTGTGTCCGTTCGGCTTGCAGAGATAAGAACACGGCCGTGGCAAGAAGTCCCTGCCTGGCGTAATAGGAGAATAATGGGTAGGAATCGAGAGGTGAAGAGTGTATGTGTGTGTGTGTGCGTGTGTGCGTACGTGTGTGAGTGTGTGTGTGAATGTGTGTGTGCGTGTGTGTGTGTGTGCGTGTGTGTGTGAGTGTGTGTGTGTATGTGTGTGTCCGTTCGGCTTGCAGAGATAAGAATACGTCCGTGGCAAGAAGTCCCTGAATGTCGTAAGAGGCGACTAATGGGTAGAAGTCGGGAGGTTAGGAGTGTATGTGTGTGTGTGTGTGTGAGTGTGTGTGTGTCCGTTCGGCTTGCAGAGATAAGAACACGGCCGTGGCAAGAAGTCCCTGCCTGTCGTAAGAGGAGAATAATGGGTAGGAGTCGAGAGGTGAAGAGTGTATGTGTGTGTGCGTGTGTGCGTACGTGTGTGAGTGTGTGTGTGAATGTGTGTGTGTGTCAGTGTGTGTGTGTCCGGTCGGCTCGCAGAGATAATAACACGGCCGTGGCAAGAAGTCCCTGCCTGTCGTAATAGGAGAATAATGGGTAGGAGTCGAGAGGTGAAGAGTGTATGTGTCTTTGTGTGTGTGCGTGTGTTTTTGCGTGTGTGAGTATGTGTGTTTATTTGTGTGTGTGTGTGTGTCCGTTTGGCTTGCAGAGATAAGAATACGGCCCAGGCAAGAAGGCCCTGCCTGTCCTAAGAGGCGACTAATGGGTAGGAGTCGAGAGGTGGAGAGTGTGTGTGTATGCGTGTGTGTGTGTGTCCGTTCGGCTTGCAGAGATAAGAACACGGCCGTGGCAAGAAGTCCCTGCCTGTCGTAATAGGAGAATAATGGGTAGGAATCGAGAGGTGAAGAGTGTATGTGTGTGTGTGTGCGTGTGTGCGTACGTGTGTGAGTGTGTGTGTGAATGTGTGTGTGTGTCAGTGTGTGTGTGTGTCCGTTCGGCTCGCAGAGATTAGAATACGGCCGAGGCAATAAGTCCATGCCTGTCGTAAGATGCGACTAATGGGTAGGAGTCGAGGGGTGAAGAGTGAATGTGTCTTTGTGTGTGTGCGTGTATTTGTACGTGTGTGAGTATGTCTGTATTTGTGTGTGTATCCGTTTGGCTTGCAGAGATAAGAATACGGCCGAGGCAAGAAGGCCCTCTCTCTTGTAAGGGGCGACTAATAGGTAGGAGTCGAAAGGTGAATAGTGTATGTGTGTGTGTGTGCGTGTGTGGGTATGTGCGCGTGTGTGCGTGCGTGTGTGTGCGTGTTCTTGTATGTGTGTGTGTGAGTGGGTGTGTGTCCGGTCGGCTCGCAGAGATAAAAACATGGCCGTGGCAGGAAGACCCTGCCTATCGTAAGAGGCGACTAATGGGTAGGAGTCGAGGGTGAAGAGTGTATGTGTGTGTGTGTGTGCGTGTGTGCGTGTGCGTGTGTGCGTTCGTCTTGCAGAGATAAGAACACGACCGTGGCAAGAAGTCCCTGCCTTTCGAAAGAGAAGAATAATGGGTAGGAGTCGAGAGGTGAAGAGTGTATATGTGTGCGTGCGCGTGTGTGCGTTCGTGTGTGTGTGTTCTTGTATGTGTGTGTGTGTGAGTGTGTGTGTGTCCGGTCGGCTCGCAGAGATAAGAACATGGCCGTGGCAGGAAGGCCCTGCCTGTCGTAAGAGGCGACTAATGGGTAGGAGTCGAGAGGTGAAGAGTGTATGTGTGTGTGTGCGTGTGTGCGTGTGTGTGTGCGTGTGTGAGTGTGTGTGTATGTGTGTGTGTCCGTCTGGCTTGCAGAGGTAAGAATACGGCAAAGGCAAGAAGACCCTACCAGTTGTAAGGGGCGACTAATAGGTAGGAGTCGAGAGTTGAAGAGTTTATGTGTGTGTGTGCGTGTGTGTGTGCGTGTGTGAGTATGTGTGTGTGTCCGTTCGGCTTGCAGAGATAAGAACACGGCCGTGGCAAGAAGTCCCTGCCTGTCGTAAGAGGAGAATAATGGGTAGGAGTCGAGAGGTGAAGAGTGTATGTGTGTGTGTGTGTGTGTGTGCGTGTGTGCGTGTGTGGGCGTGTGTGAGTGTGTGTGTATGTGTGTGTCTGTTTGGCTTGCAGAGATAAGAATACGGCCGAGGCCAGAAGGCCCTGCCTCTTGTAAGGGTCGACTAATAAGTAGGAGTCGAGAGGTGAAGAGTGTATGTGTGTGTGTGCGTGTGTGCGTGTGTGTGTGCGTGTGTGTGTGCGTGTGTGAGTATGTGTGTGTGTTAGTTTGGCTTGCAGAGATGAGAACACGACCGCGGCAAGAAGGCCCTGCTTATCGTAAGAGGCGACTAAAAGGTAGGAGTCGAGAGGTGAAGAGTGTATGTGTGTGTGCGTGTGTGTGTGTTTGTGCGTGTGTGAGTGTGTGTGTATAAGTGTGTGTGTGTCCGTTCGGCTTGCAGAGATATGAATACGGCCGGGGCAAGAAGGCCCTGCCTCTCGTAAGAGGCGACCAAAAGGGAGGAGTCGAGAGGTGAATAGTGTATGTGTGTGTGTGTGTGTGACTGTGTGTTTTTGTCCGCTCGGCTCGCAGAGATAAGATTACGGCCGTGGCAAGAAGGCCCTGCCTGTCTTAAGAGGCGGCTAATGGATAGGTGTCGAGAGGTGGAGAGTGTGTGCGTGTGCGTGTACGTGTGCGTGGGTGCGTGTGTGTGCGTGTGTGCGTGTGTGTGTGTGTGTGTGAGTGTGTGTGTGTCCGTTCGGCTCGCAGAGATAAGAACACGGCCGTGGCAAGAAGTCCCTGAATGTCGTAAGAGGCGACTAATGGGTAGGAGTCGAGAGGTGAAGCGTGTATGTGTGTGTATGTGTGTTTGCGAGTGTGTGTGTGTGTGTGTCCGTTTGGCTCGCAGAGATAAGAACACGTCCGTAGCAAGAAGGCCCTGCCTGTCGTAAGAGGCGACTAATGGATAGGAGTCGAGAGGTGAAGAGTGTATGTGTTTGTGCGTGTGTGCGTACGTGTGTGAGTGTGTGTGTGTGAATGTGTGTGTGTGTCAGTGTGTGTGTGTCCGTTCGGCTTGCAGAGATAAGAACACGGCCGTGGCAAGAAGTCCCTGCCTGTCGTAAGAGGAGAATAATGGGTAGGAGTCGAGAGGTGAAGAGTGTATGTGTGTGTGCGTGTGTGCGTACGTGTGTGAGTGTGTGTGTGTGTGAATGTGTGTGTGTGTCAGTGTGTGTGTGTCCGGTCGGCTCGCAGAGATAATAACACGGCCGTGGCAAGAAGTCCCTGCCTTTCGTAATAGGAGAATAATGGGTAGGAGTCGAGAGGTGAAGAGTGTATGTGTCTTTGTGTGTGTGCGTGTGTTTTTGCGTGTGTGAGTATGTGTGTTTATTTGTGTGTGTGTGTCCGTTTGGCTTGCAGAGATAAGAACACGGCCGTGGCAAGAAGTCCCTGCCTGTCGTAAGAGGAGAATAATGGGTAGGAGTCGAGAGGTGAAGAGTGTATGTGTGTGTGCGTGTGTGCGTACGTGTGTGAGTGTGTGTGTGTGAATGTGTGTGTGTGTCAGTGTGTGTGTGTCCGTTCGGCTTGCAGAGATAAGAACACGGCCGTGGCAAGAAGTCCCTGCCTGTCGTAATAGGAGAATAATGGGTAGGAGTCGAGAGGTGAAGAGTGTGTGCGTGTGCGTGTGCGTGTGCGTGTGTGTATGCGTGTGTGAGTGTGTCCGTTCGGCTTGCAGAGATAAGAACACGACCGTGGCAAGAAGTCCCTGCCTGTCGTAAGAGGAGAATAATGGGTAGGAGTCGAGAGGTGAAGAGTGTATGTGTGTGTGCGTGTGTGCGTACGTGTGTGAGTGTGTGTGTGTGAATGTGTGTGTGTGTCAGTGTGTGTGTGTCCGGTCGGCTCGCAGAGATAATAACACGGCCGTGGCAAGCCGTGGCCCTGCCTTTCGTAATAGGAGAATAATGGGTAGGAGTCGAGAGTTGAAGAGTGTATGTGTCTTTGTGTGTGTGCGTGTGTTTTTGCGTGTGTGAGTATGTGTGTTTATTTGTGTGTGTGTGTCCGTTTGGCTTGCAGAGATAAGAACACGGCCGTGGCAGGAAGGCCCTGCCTATCGTAAGAGGCGACTAATGGGTAGGAGTCGAGGGTGAAGAGTGTATGTGTGTGTGTGTGTGCGTGTGTGCGTGTGCGTGTGTGCGTTCGTCTTGCAGAGATAAGAACACGACCGTGGCAAGAAGTCCCTGCCTTTCGAAAGAGAAGAATAATGGGTAGGAGTCGAGAGGTGAAGAGTGTATATGTGTGTGTGCGCGTGTGTGCGTTCGTGTGTGTGTGTGTTCTTGTATATGTGTGTGTGAGTGTGTGTGTGTCCGGTCGGCTCGCAGAGATAAGAACATGGCCGTGGCAGGAAGGCCCTGCCTGTCGTAAGAGGCGACTAATGGGTAGGAGTCGAGAGGTGAAGAGTGTATGTGTGTGTGTGCGTGTGTGCGTGTGTGTGTGCGTGTGTGAGTGTGTGTGTATGTGTGTGTGTCCGTCTGGCTTGCAGAGGTAAGAATACGGCAAAGGCAAGAAGACCCTACCAGTTGTAAGGGGCGACTAATAGGTAGGAGTCGAGAGGTGACGAGTGTATGTGTGTGTGTGCGTGTGTGCGTGTGTGTGTGTGCGTGTGTGAGTATGTGTGTGTGTCCGTTCGGCTTGCAGAGATAAGAACACGGCCGTGGCAAGAAGTCCCTGCCTGTCGTAAGAGGAGAATAATGGGTAGGAGTCGAGAGGTGAAGAGTGTATGTGTGTGTGTGTGTGTGTGTGCGTGTGTGCGTGTGTGGGCGTGTGTGAGTGTGTGTGTATGTGTGTGTCCGTTTGGCTTGCAGAGATAAGAATACGGCCGAGGCCAGAAGGCCTCGGCCTGCCTCTTGTAAGGGTCGACTAATAAGTAGGAGTCGAGAGGTGAAGAGTGTATGTGTGTGTGCGTGTGTGCGTACGTGTGTGAGTGTGTGTGTGTGAATGTGTGTGTGTGTCAGTGTGTGTGTGTCCGTTCGGCTTGCAGAGATAAGAACACGGCCGTGGCAAGAAGTCCCTGCCTGTCGTAAGAGGAGAATAATGGGTAGGAGTCGAGAGGTGAAGAGTGTATGTGTGTGTGCGTGTGTGCGTACGTGTGTGAGTGTGTGTGTGTGAATGTGTGTGTGTGTCAGTGTGTGTGTGTCCGGTCGGCTCGCAGAGATAATAACACGGCCGTGGCAAGAAGTCCCTGCCTTTCGTAATAGGAGAATAATGGGTAGGAGTCGAGAGGTGAAGAGTGTATGTGTCTTTGTGTGTGTGCGTGTGTTTTTGCGTGTGTGAGTATGTGTGTTTATTTGTGTGTGTGTGTCCGTTTGGCTTGCAGAGATAAGAACACGGCCGTGGCAAGAAGTCCCTGCCTGTCGTAAGAGGAGAATAATGGGTAGGAGTCGAGAGGTGAAGAGTGTATGTGTGTGTGCGTGTGTGCGTACGTGTGTGAGTGTGTGTGTGTGAATGTGTGTGTGTGTCAGTGTGTGTGTGTCCGTTCGGCTTGCAGAGATAAGAACACGGCCGTGGCAAGAAGTCCCTGCCTGTCGTAATAGGAGAATAATGGGTAGGAGTCGAGAGGTGAAGAGTGGGTGCGTGTGCGTGTGCGTGTGCGTGTGTGTGTGCGTGTGTGAGTGTGTCCGTTCGGCTTGCAGAGATAAGAACACGGCCGTGGCAAGAAGTCCCTGCCTGTCGTAAGAGGAGAATAATGGGTAGGAGTCGAGAGGTGAAGAGTGTATGTGTGTGTGCGTGTGTGCGTACGTGTGTGAGTGTGTGTGTGTGAATGTGTGTGTGTGTCAGTGTGTGTGTGTCCGGTCGGCTCGCAGAGATAATAATACGGCCGTGGCAAGCCGTGGCCCTGCCTTTCGTAATAGGAGAATAATGGGTAGGAGTCGAGAGGTGAAGAGTGTATGTGTCTTTGTGTGTGTGCGTGTGTTTTTGCGTGTGTGAGTATGTGTGTTTATTTGTGTGTGTGTGTCCGTTTGGCTTGCAGAGATAAGAACACGGCCGTGGCAGGAAGGCCCTGCCTATCGTAAGAGGCGACTAATGGGTAGGAGTCGAGGGTGAAGAGTGTATGTGTGTGTGTGTGTGTGCGTGTGTGCGTGTGCGTGTGTGCGTTCGTCTTGCAGAGATAAGAACACGACCGTGGCAAGAAGTCCCTGCCTTTCGAAAGAGAAGAATAATGGGTAGGAGTCGAGAGGTGAAGAGTGTATATGTGTGTGTGCGCGTGTGTGCGTTCGTGTGTGTGTGTGTTCTTGTATGTGTGTGTGTGAGTGTGTGTGTGTCCGGTCGGCTCGCAGAGATAAGAACATGGCCGTGGCAGGAAGGCCCTGCCTGTCGTAAGAGGCGACTAATGGGTAGGAGTCGAGAGGTGAAGAGTGTATGTGTGTGTGTGCGTGTGTGCGTGTGTGTGTGCGTGTGTGAGTGTGTGTGTATGTGTGTGTGTCCGTCTGGATTGCAGAGGTAAGAATACGGCAAAGGCAAGAAGACCCTACCAGTTGTAAGGGGCGACTAATAGGTAGGAGTCGAGAGGTGACGAGTGTATGTGTGTGTGTGCGTGTGTGCGTGTGTGTGTGCGTGTGTGCGTGTGTGTGTGCGTGTGTGAGTATGTGTGTGTGTCCGTTCGGCTTGCAGAGATAAGAACACGGCCGTGGCAAGAAGTCCCTGCCTGTCGTAAGAGGAGAATAATGGGTAGGAGTCGAGAGGTGAAGAGTGTATGTGTGTGTGTGTGTGTGTGTGCGTGTGTGCGTGTGTGGGCGTGTGTGAGTGTGTGTGTATGTGTGTGTCCGTTTGGCTTGCAGAGATAAGAATACGGCCGAGGCCAGAAGGCCTAGGCCTGCCTCTTGTAAGGGTCGACTAATAAGTAGGAGTCGAGAGGTGAAGAGTGTATGTGTGTGTGCGTGTGTGCGTGTGTGTGTGCGTGTGTGTGTGCGTGTGTGAGTATGTGTGTGTGTTAGTTTGGCTTGCAGAGATGAGAACACGACCGCGGCAAGAAGGCCCTGCTTATCGTAAGAGGCGACTAAAAAGTAGGAGTCGAGAGGTGAAGAGTGTATGTGTGTGTGCGTGTGTGCGTGTGTGTGTGTTTGTGCGTGTGTGAGTGTGTGTGTATGAGTGTGTGTGTGTCCGTTCGGCTTGCAGAGATATGAATACGGCCGGGGCAAGAAGGCTCTGCCTCTCGTAAGAGGCGACCAAAAGGGAGGAGTCGAGAGGTGAAGAGTGTATGTGTGTGTGCGTGTGTGCGTGTGTGTGTGTTTGTGCGTGTGTGAGTGTGTGTGTATGAGTGTGTTTTTGTCCGCTCGGCTCGCAGAGATAAGATTACGGCCGTGGCAAGAAGGCCCTGCCTGTCTTAAGAGGCGGCTAATGGATAGGTGTCGAGAGGTGGAGAGTGTGTGCGTGTGCGTGTACGTGTGCGTGGGTGCGTGTGTGTGTATGTGTGTGTGCGAGTGTGTGTGTGTGTGTGTGTGTGTCCGTTTGGCTCGCAGAGATAAGAACACGTCCGTAGCAAGAAGGCCCTGCCTGTCGTAAGAGGCGACTAATGGATAGGAGTCGAGAGGTGGAGAGTGTGTGCGTGTACGTGTGCGTGCGTGTTTAAGTGTGTGTGTATGTAAGTGTGTGAGTGTGTGTGAGTGTGTGTGTGTGCGGTCGGCTCGCAGAGATAAGAACACAGCCGTGGCAAGAAGGCCCTGCCTGTCGTAAGAGGCGAGTAATAAGTAGGAGTCGAGAGGTGAAGAGTGTATGTGTGTGTGCGTGTTTGTGTGTGTGTGAGTGTATGTATGTGTGCGTGTGTGCGTGTGTGTGTGCGTGTGTGAGTATGTGTGTGTGTCAGTTCGGCTTGCAGAGATGAAAACACGACCGAGGCAAGAAGGCCCTGCCAATCGTAAGAGTCGACTAATAGGTAGGAATCGAGAGGTGAAGAGTGTACGTTTGTGTGCGTGTGTGCGAGTGTGTGTGTGTGTATGTCCATTCGGCTTGCAGAGATAAGAACACGGCCGTGGCAAGAAGTCCCTGCCTGTCGTAAGAGGAGAATAATGGGTAGGAGTCGAGAGGTGAAGAGTGTATGTGTGTGTGCGTGTGTGCGTACGTGTGTGAGTGTGTGTGTGTGAATGTGTGTGTGTGTCAGTGTGTGTGTGTCCGTTCGGCTTGCAGAGATAAGAACACGGCCGTGGCAAGAAGTCCCTGCCTGTCGTAATAGGAGAATAATGGGTAGGAGTCGAGAGGTGAAGAGTGGGTGCGTGTGCGTGTGCGTGTGCGTGTGTGTGTGCGTGTGTGAGTGTGTCCGTTCGGCTTGCAGAGATAAGAACACGGCCGTGGCAAGAAGTCCCTGCCTGTCGTAAGAGGAGAATAATGGGTAGGAGTCGAGAGGTGAAGAGTGTATGTGTGTGTGCGTGTGTGCGTACGTGTGTGAGTGTGTGTGTGTGAATGTGTGTGTGTGTCAGTGTGTGTGTGTCCGGTCGGCTCGCAGAGATAATAATACGGCCGTGGCAAGCCGTGGCCCTGCCTTTCGTAATAGGAGAATAATGGGTAGGAGTCGAGAGGTGAAGAGTGTATGTGTCTTTGTGTGTGTGCGTGTGTTTTTGCGTGTGTGAGTATGTGTGTTTATTTGTGTGTGTGTGTCCGTTTGGCTTGCAGAGATAAGAACACGGCCGTGGCAGGAAGGCCCTGCCTATCGTAAGAGGCGACTAATGGGTAGGAGTCGAGGGTGAAGAGTGTATGTGTGTGTGTGTGTGTGCGTGTGTGCGTGTGCGTGTGTGCGTTCGTCTTGCAGAGATAAGAACACGACCGTGGCAAGAAGTCCCTGCCTTTCGAAAGAGAAGAATAATGGGTAGGAGTCGAGAGGTGAAGAGTGTATATGTGTGTGTGCGCGTGTGTGCGTTCGTGTGTGTGTGTGTTCTTGTATGTGTGTGTGTGAGTGTGTGTGTGTCCGGTCGGCTCGCAGAGATAAGAACATGGCCGTGGCAGGAAGGCCCTGCCTGTCGTAAGAGGCGACTAATGGGTAGGAGTCGAGAGGTGAAGAGTGTATGTGTGTGTGTGCGTGTGTGCGTGTGTGTGTGCGTGTGTGAGTGTGTGTGTATGTGTGTGTGTCCGTCTGGATTGCAGAGGTAAGAATACGGCAAAGGCAAGAAGACCCTACCAGTTGTAAGGGGCGACTAATAGGTAGGAGTCGAGAGGTGACGAGTGTATGTGTGTGTGTGCGTGTGTGCGTGTGTGTGTGCGTGTGTGAGTATGTGTGTGTGTCCGTTCGGCTTGCAGAGATAAGAACACGGCCGTGGCAAGAAGTCCCTGCCTGTCGTAAGAGGAGAATAATGGGTAGGAGTCGAGAGGTGAAGAGTGTATGTGTGTGTGTGTGTGTGTGTGCGTGTGTGCGTGTGTGGGCGTGTGTGAGTGTGTGTGTATGTGTGTGTCCGTTTGGCTTGCAGAGATAAGAATACGGCCGAGGCCAGAAGGCCTAGGCCTGCCTCTTGTAAGGGTCGACTAATAAGTAGGAGTCGAGAGGTGAAGAGTGTATGTGTGTGTGCGTGTGTGCGTGTGTGTGTGCGTGTGTGTGTGCGTGTGTGAGTATGTGTGTGTGTTAGTTTGGCTTGCAGAGATGAGAACACGACCGCGGCAAGAAGGCCCTGCTTATCGTAAGAGGCGACTAAAAAGTAGGAGTCGAGAGGTGAAGAGTGTATGTGTGTGTGCGTGTGTGCGTGTGTGTGTGTTTGTGCGTGTGTGAGTGTGTGTGTATGAGTGTGTGTGTGTCCGTTCGGCTTGCAGAGATATGAATACGGCCGGGGCAAGAAGGCCCTGCCTCTCGTAAGAGGCGACCAAAAGGGAGGAGTCGAGAGGTGAAGAGTGTATGTGTGTGTGCGTGTGTGCGTGTGTGTGTGTTTGTGCGTGTGTGAGTGTGTGTGTATGAGTGTGTTTTTGTCCGCTCGGCTCGCAGAGATAAGATTACGGCCGTGGCAAGAAGGCCCTGCCTGTCTTAAGAGGCGGCTAATGGATAGGTGTCGAGAGGTGGAGAGTGTGTGCGTGTGCGTGTACGTGTGCGTGGGTGCGTGTGTGTGTATGTGTGTGTGCGAGTGTGTGTGTGTGTGTGTGTGTGTGTCCGTTTGGCTCGCAGAGATAAGAACACGTCCGTAGCAAGAAGGCCCTGCCTGTCGTAAGAGGCGACTAATGGATAGGAGTCGAGAGGTGGAGAGTGTGTGCGTGTACGTGTGCGTGCGTGTTTAAGTGTGTGTGTATGTAAGTGTGTGAGTGTGTGTGAGTGTGTGTGTGTGCGGTCGGCTCGCAGAGATAAGAACACAGCCGTGGCAAGAAGGCCCTGCCTGTCGTAAGAGGCGAGTAATAAGTAGGAGTCGAGAGGTGAAGAGTGTATGTGTGTGTGCGTGTTTGTGTGTGTGTGAGTGTATGTATGTGTGCGTGTGTGCGTGTGTGTGTGCGTGTGTGAGTATGTGTGTGTGTCAGTTCGGCTTGCAGAGATGAAAACACGACCGAGGCAAGAAGGCCCTGCCAATCGTAAGAGTCGACTAATAGGTAGGAATCGAGAGGTGAAGAGTGTACGTTTGTGTGCGTGTGTGCGAGTGTGTGTGTGTGTATGTCCATTCGGCTTGCAGAGATAAGAACACGGCCGTGGCAAGAAGTCCCAGCCTGTCGTAAGAGGAGAATAATGGGTAGAAGTCGAGAGGTGAATGGTATATGTGTGCTTGCGTCTGTGTGTGTGTGAGTGTGTGTGTGTGTCCGTTCGGCTCGCAGAGATAAGAATGCGTTCGTGGCAAGAAGGCCCTGCCTGTCTTAAGAGGCGACTAATGGATAGGAATCGAGAGGTGGAGAGTGTGTGCGTGTGCGTTTGCGTGTGTGCGTTTGTGCCTGTGTGCGTGTGTTTGTGTGTGCGTGTGTGTGTGTGTCTGGTCGGCTCGCTGAAATGAGAACACGGCCGTGGCAAGAAGGCCCTGCCTGTCGTAAGAGGCGACTAATGGGTAGGAGTCGAGAGGTGAAGAGGGTATGTTAGCTTGCGTGTGTGTGTGTGTGTGTGTGTGTGTGAGTGTGTGTGTGTCTGTTCGGCTCGCAGAGATAAAAATGCGTTCGTGGCAAGAATGCCCTGCCTGTCTTAAGAGGCGACTAATGGATAGGAATCGAGAGGTGGAGAGTGTGTGCGTGTGCGTATGCGTGTGCATGTGTGCGTGTGTGCGTGTGTGTCTGTGTGCTTGTGTTTGTGTGTGCGTGTGTGTGTGTCCGTTCGGCTTGCAGAGATAAGAACACGGCCGTGGCAAGAAGTCCCTGCCTGTCGTAAGAGGAGAATAATGGGTAGAAGTCGAGAGGTGAATACTGTATGTGTGCTTGCGTGTGTGTGTGTGTGTGTGAGTGTGTATGTGTGTCCGTTCGGCTCGCAGAGATAAGAAAACGGCCGTGGCAAGAAGTCCCTGAATGTCGTAAGAGTCGACTAATGGGTAGGAGTCTAGAGGTGAAGCGTGTGTGCGTGTGCGTGTGCGTGTGCGTGTGCGTGGGTGCGTGTGTGTGTGTGCGTGTGTGCGTGCGTGTGTGTGTGGGTGTGTGTGTGAGTGTGTGTGTCCGTTCGGCACACAGAGATAAGAACTCGACTGTGGCAAGTAGTCCCTGCCTGTTGTAAGAGGCGACTAATGGGTAGGAGTCGAGAGGTGGAGAGTGTGTGTGTATGCGTGTGTGTGTGTGTGTCCGTTCGGCTTGCAGAGATAAGAACACGGCCGTGGCAAGAAGTCCCTGCCTGTCGTAATAGGAGAATAATGGGTAGGAGTCGAGAGGTGAAGAGTGTATGTGTGTGTGTGCGTGTGTGCGTACGTGTGTGAGTGTGTGTGTGAATGTGTGTGTGTGTGTGTCAGTGTGTGTGTGTGTCCGTTCGGCACGCAGAGATTAGAATACGGCCGAGGCAATAAGTCCATGCCTGTCGTAAGATGCGACTAATGGGTAGGAGTCGAGGGGTGAAGAGTGTATTTGTGTGTGTGTGCGTGTGTCCGTTCGGCTCGCAGAGATAAGAACATGGCCGTGGCAGGAAGGCCCTGCCTGTCGTAAGAGGCGACTAATGGGTAGGAGTCGAGAGGTGAAGAGTGTATGTGTGTGTGTGCGTGTGTGCGTGTGTGTGTGCGTGTGTGAGTGTGTGTGTATGTGTGTGTGTCCGTCTGGCTTGCAGAGGTAAGAATACGGCCAAGGCAAGAAGACCCTACCAGTTGTAAGGGGCGACTAATAGGTAGGAGTCGAAAGGTGAAGAGTGTATGTGTGTGTGTGCGTGTGTGCGTGTGTGTGTGCGTGTGTGAGTATGTGTGTGTGTCCGTTCGGCTTGCAGAGATAAGAATACGTCCGTAGCAAGAAGTCCCTGAATGTCGTAAGAGGCGACTAATGGGTAGGAGTCGAGAGGTTAAGAGTGTATGTGTGTGTGTGTGTGTGAGTATGTGTGTGTCCGTTCGGCTTGCAGAGATAAGAACACGGCCGAGGCAAGAAGACTCTGCCTGTCGTAATAGGAGAATATTGGGTAGGAGTCGAGAGGTGAAGAGTGTATGTGTGTGTGTGCGTGTGTGCGTACGTGTGTGAGTGTGTGTGTGAATGTGTGTGTGTGTGTCAGTGTGTGTGTGTCCGTTCGGCTCGCAGAGATTAGAATACGGCCGAGGAAATAAGTCCATGCCTGTCGTAAGATGCGACTAATGGGTAGGAGTCGAGAGGTGAAGAGTGTATTTGTG